>NC_045543.1:10831133-10998633 GCF_009769535.1 Thamnophis elegans | reverse complement strand
AATGAATAGAATAAATAATTATCTTTCAATACTTAGCTGGCATACTGTAAGTAAAGGGATTTATAAAAGGACATTCACGGCATAGTCATAAAAAGGAAGCGAAATGATTATAAGGGAGAAGGCTGAAATTTATTAAAGACCAGAGAAAATGGGAAAGGTCATTCCAAATGCATCTGTGGTTATCAGCTACGCATTCTTTGGGAAATTTTTTAACAAGACACCTTTGAGAAGGTCACTTTCCTAGTTATCGTATGTCTCACTTTAGATTCCAGGGGAAAAATGTATTTAGGATGGCAAAGATTACTTATGCCCTAAATCACCGAGAACTTTAAGAAAGCATTAGCATTTTGAACTCTTCCCTGAAGCAGACCTGGAGCCCCTGAAGTGATTTGATCAACATTTTCAACTTCTAATTACTTAGTGTGCACATACAGAATAACAAAATATTAGAGTTGGAAGGGACCTTGAAGGTCTTCTAGTCCAGCCCTCTTCAGAAGGAGACCCTTTACCATTTCAGACAAGTGGCTGTCCAATCTCTTCTTAAAAAATCCAGTGATGGAACACTCACAACTTTTGAAGGCAAGCCATTCCATTGCTTGATTGTTCTCACTGTTAGGAAGCTTCTCCTTAGTTCCTTGTTGTTTCTCTCCTGGATTAGTTTCCATCCATCCCTTCTTTCTTTCTTTCTTTCTTTCTTTCTTTCTTTCTTTCTTTCTTTCTTTCTTTCTTTCTTTCTTCCTTCCTTCCTTCCTTCCTTATTTATTTATTTGAATTTGTCAGACAAAAACTAGAACAGAATAAAAGAATAAAAATACAGAGACATGCGATAGGCATGTTTAGTGCACTTATGCATGCCCCCTCTACTGACCACTTAACTATAATGTAAGGTCCACAGAAGTCAATTTGTGACTGAAGCTGTGTACATTTGTAGATGAAACAACTGAATCGGGTAGAGCATTCCAGACTTTGACAGCTCCATTACATAAATCGTATTTTTTACAGTCAAGTTTAGAACAATTTACATTAAGTTCAAAGCGGTTGTTAGCGCGGCTATATTGCGATTAAAATAAGAAAAATCATTCACAAGTAAAACATTGCTACGTATAATTTTGTATGCTATATCCAGGTCTGACCACAAGTGTTGCAGTTCTAAGTTATCCAAACTGAGAATTTCGAGCCTAGTAGCATAGGGAATTCTATTGGGTACAGAAGAGTGCAAGGCTTTTCTCATAAAATACTTCTGAACCAGAGGTGGGTTCCTACCAGTTCGCACCAGTTCGGTAGAACCGGTTCGTCAAATCTACCGAACCGGTTAGAAGAGGTTCCACCAGTGGACTCGGAAAGCAGGCCACACCTACAGAATAGGTTCCAATTTTTTTTGAAACCCACCACTGACACACATACACACAGACTCACACAGCGAGAGAAAGAGAAAGAAAGGAAGAAAGAAAAAAAGAAAAAAAGAAAAAAGAAAGAAAAAGTGAGAGAGAGATGAAAGAAAAAAAGGAAAAAAGGGACAGAGAGACAAAAGGAAGGAGAGAGGGAGGGAGGGAGGGAGAGAGAGAGAGAGAGAAAGAGAGAGAACACATGGCCGGCAAGCCACTCCCACAAAGGAGGTCACACCCACAGAGTAGGTTTGAAAAATTTTTGAAACCCACCCCTGTTCTGAACCCACTCAATTGTACTGATGTCAGATATATGGTGGGGATTCCAAACAGTTGAACAATGCAATTCTTGTCCTGCCTTGTCCTAGAGCCGTGATGGCAAACCTATGGCACGTGTGCCACAGGTAGCATGCAGAGCCCTCTCTCAGCTCCACTGTGCATGCATGCTTGCCTCCCATTGGCCAGCTCAATTTCAGGCCTCTGCTGTCCATGCACAGGGGGCAGGGCGCATGAGGGAGATTTACACATATGCACGGGGTCGTGCATGCACATGCAGGGGGGAGATGGGGGGATCTTGTGTGCATTGCATTATGGAAGCGCACATGTGCTTTCGGCATACAATGACAAAAGGTTATCCATCACTGTCCTAGAGAATAGGTTGCCCCCCCTCTTCTTTATGAAGGCCCCTTAGATATTGGAATACCAAATCCTCAGATAGGCATTAAAAATCCAAAATGTAATATACTTTCTCCACCCAACAAAGATGGCATGCTCATTTCAAGAGAACAAGAGTTCTGCATTATTATTTGGAAGGCTGGTTCTCTTATAGCCAATGAAACATCTCCACTGCAGATATCCCTAACGGGGCATTGGTGGAAGGCATGATTTTTCTTTAAGTTTATAGCCTTAAGTAAGGCTTTAAAAAGACAGCCAAGCTCAGCTGGAAGAAAGCCCTTTGGCCACAGAATGAATTTGCAGAAGTAGCATTGGACCTAATAGCATCCTCAGCATTGTAAATCTGGTTGTTTCAAAAGACAATTCGACTTTGTTCGAAATAGGATCAAGCTTTAACTTTTACAACAAATGATGTACTTTTGATTACTTTGAAATTGAGAGTGCAGTTTAATGAGACTCAAGCACGATCAAAGACAATGCTTTTCATTTTAAAGGAAGCTTCTGGTCCTCCTACCTTCTACGCTATCTTTTTCTACAGAAATTGCCCTGATAAATATGTACCTCTGAAAAAGGTAAAAATTTCTTTCCACAAATAATTGAATTATAACCCCCATGAGTGTCGTGATCTGTATAATATGACACATCAATCTGGAATTATTATTTCCTTTAATAATTCCCCTTCTTAGACTTCCATTGATCTCTTCCTTGTGCCTGCATCACTCTGAAACATCTGTGTTTTCCTTCAACTCACCATCATGCCTTATTTGAAAAGTCTGTAAATTTTGTGCTTCTCCAAAATATATAGGTAATTGATTCCAGGAGTGAATGCCTATAACAAATCATATTGCTGTAACTCCCCTTGATTTAATGATGTACAATGCTTTCTTAGGCAAAGACCATTATATTACTAACATTTATATGTCAGATTTTTTTGGCCGGGAGGGCGGGAGGATAGAATGATTTGTATTTTCAAGGGGGTGGAGGGAAATTTCTTTTGGAATGTAAAATGAAAAGGGGTGAAATCTGAAAGTGGACAAATATATTGAAGTGATTCCCAATGATTCTTCCTAATGAAAAGTATATTGTTCAGATGCCTTCCCTGCCTGGAAGAAAAACAGATGGAGAATTTGTTTCAGGATACTCTTAGAGTTGGGGATGAAATGGAAATTGGGAATGTTTTTCTGAATGCCACTCAATTTCATATGGGAGAACATGAGTAAGACCACCAGAGCACATAATATAATTAAGAAGTCATTCCTTCCAGCCCTGGCACTTAGCTTTTTTTAAGATAAAACCCCATCCAATGATTTCATTCTTAGTTATTGGAATTCAGAATCATGATCAAAATTCTAACACATGATGCTGTGTGTATTTTGGAATTAGCAAATATAGATTGCATTAGCAATAGGACAGGGGTGGGTTTCAACTGGTTCGCGGTGGTCCCCGCGAACCGGTTGGTCGGCAAACCCAGAAGTAAGTAACTTCCGGGAACGGCGAAGGGCCCACCTGCCCGCCCGTGCTCCTTACCGGTCTTTGAAGGCTTCTGCGCTTCCATGCAGGCGCATGACACATACAGCGCCTGTGCGATTCTCCGCAAGCAGCTGGATGGCACATACAGCGCCTGCGCGAGTCTCCGCGAGCATCTGGAGCATCGCGCAAGCGCTAAGACGCATGTGTGAACTGCGCGCGTGCACGAGGACGCCGCCGGCCCCGTTCCAACCGAACCGGTTGGAACGGGATTAGCAACCCACCCCTGCAATAGGACTTAGACTTATAAACCACTTCACAGAGCTTTAGAGCCCTCTATAAGCAGTTTAGAGTCAGCCTCTTGCCCCCAACAATCTGGGTCCTCATTTTACTGACCTCAGAAGGATGGAAAACTGAGTCAATCTTCAGCCAGTGAGAATCGAACACCTGACAGTCATCAGAATTAGCATGCAATAATGCATTCTAATCACTGAACCCCAATGGCTCCTGATGTTTGTGGTAGGGCCTATTCAACTCTTAGAATTGATCTAATCACTGTCTCTTCTTCATGCTATCATGTGCCTACTCATGAGTACATCATACCGAATTCTATAGGACTGGCTCAGGTAGGCAGGTAAGCAGACACCAGCCGTGAAGCAAATTTTACATTTGGTTTAATTAACCATGTCATTAATTCTATCTATTACAATGTAGAAACTGACAGGTTCCTTCTCATGCTTGTAATTCAGTGAAGCTATACTCTTTTTTTTTTTTAAAGGTGATTGAATTTCTAAAATTCTCCTTATATAGAATGGTCTATAGAGACATACAAATTTTCAACTGCATGAATAAATATCTACATAGGTTTCCTCCCTTCGAAGTGCTTTCAACTATACATGGAAATATATAATATTATCCACAAAATATCTTTGGCATAAAAGGTATTCTTGGAGTTTTGCCTAGGAAAAAAAATATTTCTAACTCTTATAGGCATTCTTGGCTTTGATATAAAGACTCTTGGAGAGCAATATATCCAACTTCGATTTTGCTTATGCCTCCTGCCACATCAGTCTTTTATTTGAACTCCGTGTCTTCAAAAATCATGTAATAATTTAATGTTCCTCCCCATATTTTTAGTCTCTAGGTGTAGGAATTCACCATCAGAACTATTATTTAAAAAGAAAGAAATACCTATCACACAAATGCTTGTCACATAAAATAGTTGTTTCTGCCCTCTATGGAAGGAATGTATGTAATGTAAAATATGTATATCTTTCTTACATAAATTCATCTCTGGTGATAGACCTGATTCTTTTGCTTATTTGGAAAAAGAAGTTGCTTTTTTTTGTAATAGGTTTTTATTTTATTTTGTAACATACAAAAATCCCAATTTCAATTGAACAGTGTGTCGTCTGGGTACAAATAATTTTAGGAAATAATAATCAAAGTGTTTGCAACATTATTCATTGCATTAATATCAGTTATAATAATATTAATAATCATCATAATAATATTTATTTAACCAAGTTAACATACCTTCCTTATATCACTGATCCTTCCTTATGCTTCCCTATTTCTAGCTCCTGTTTTTGTCAGCTAGCCATTGATAAAATAAGTCCCAAGTCAAAAAAAATTCAGTTTCTTTCTTTTCCTTAATTGTAAATATTAGCTTATCTATTTCTGCACATTCTAATATTTTTCTAATCACATCTTCATCTGTTGGGATCGCTTCACTTTTCCATTAGTATTTGTGCAATTTCCAATAGTATTTGTGCAAATACTATTCTAGCTGCAGTCAATACATATAAAATCAAATATACATTCCCTTTGTTGTACTTATCTGGTAAAATATCCAACAAAAATATCTCTAGTTTCAAATCTATATATTGTTTTATCAGTTTTTCCAGCCATGTATGTATTTTTGTCCAATAGTACAAACCAGGTGTCTGGAAAAAGAAGTTGCTAATCATCATGGCTTTCTACTGGAAGGTCCTCTGTTGATTGAGTATCTAGAACATGGGTATCCATTCTTTTGGCTTGCCTGGGCCGCATTGAGTGAAGAGGCATTGTCTTGGGCCACATATAAAATATATGATATAATGTATATAAAATAACAAGCTGAAATCACATAATGATTTTAAAACTTTACGATCTTGTGGGGTCACATTATTAGATGTCCAGGGCTGCAAGTGGGCCATGAGTTGGACATACCTCATAATATAAAAATAAAAACAAATAAACAGCCATCTATTGAGGCTTCGAGGAGCAGTGACTTCCAGCAATTGGGAAGCTGATGCTTTTTCTGACTCGGTGATGCTTTTTATGTTACTGAACGTGGTATTCAGAATCATCAATTCATGTTCCATACTGACATTTAACATGAGATGGGTAACATTCATCAATGTGAAAGAGTTAACCTCTTCACCCTAGTTTGTATTTTCCCTCCTACATTCAGAAATTTGCCTGCCAACTCTATTGTTTGCTTTCGTTCTGCTTGGTTGCATCAAAAGTGCTCCAGATGGTTTATCTCTACCACATTTGGGATACCTCCCAAACCCTTTGACTAAATTGGGTTTCACAGAATATTGGGGAGGAAGAGGGAGGGAGAGAAGATTCTTCCCAGTCTAAGAACTTCTCTTCTTAACTTTGACAAAGTTTGGACGTCAGCCAAAGTAAAAAACCAAGTAACTTGGCTAAATCCACGTGGGAAGTCTGTGGTTAAAGGCAGAAATTGAACCCAGGTTTCTGGCAAATTAACTAGCAAACTTGTGGCTTTCTCCTTTACTTAGGTTGCTGCAGTTAGACAGAGGCATGCAAAATACATGTCTTGTGCCATGGCGCTGCCAGGCTAACTATTAAACTTTATAAGCCGTAGAGTGAAATCTTGAGCAACTTCAGACTTCTGTCAGGAGACTATTTTGGCCAGAAAGGTCCTTGATTCTTCATGTTCAGCTCCATTTCACTTGTTCTCTCTGCGTAGAATTTAATTGTTAGCCAGCACAGCGGAGAAACTGTGCTGTGCATTCTTCCTTTGACCATTCTTCATTCAAGAACAAATAACACCTTTGCAATAGATCTATGTGTCTCCCATAATCCCCATTATGTTCTCCCTAACTCTCACTCACAAATTTTTATAAATTTGGAGATATCGTTCTTCTAAATCTTTCTTCTCCATAAATCAAAGACTAAGTATCTTCCTCACTCAGCTTCTGAAATTTGCATTTATTTGAGGATAACATATTACGAATTTCAAGCACATACAGAATATGCATCTGCCCACCCAGACTTCAGACAAATGCACACACATATGTATTCCCACAAATGCACTCCCCTTTAATTCAGGGGTGGGTTCCGGCAGGCACTACTGCCAGTTTGCTCATGTGTGCATTGCGCATGTGCGTGGGCATGCGCAGTGCAATTAAAATTGTTCTGCGCATGTACAGAACCAAAAAGCAAGATAGCAATAGCAATAGCAGTTAGACTTATATACCACTTCATAGGGCTTTCAGCCCTCTCTAAGTGGTTTACAGAGTCAGCATATTGCCCCCAACAATCCGGGTCCTCATTTTACCCACCTCGGAAGGATGGAAGGCTGAGTCAACCCTGAGCCGGTGAGATTTGAACAGCCGAACTGCAGAACTGCAGTCAGCTGAAGTGGCCTGCAGTGCTCCATTTAACCACTGCGCCACCTTGGCTGCACCTACAGGAGAACCGATTTGGGGGCATGGCAGGCCTGGGTCACTGCCGGTTCCAGAGACTTAGGCTGCCAAACCACTACTGATTCAGCCGAACCGGTCCGAACCAGTAGGAACCCACCACTGTGTTGGAAGAAATGTCCTTCTGGGTTCGGTTCCAAGTGGGGAAAAAGACACTGAAAACATGGAGGCTGCTTAGAAAGATGGTTTAATGGTGGACAGGACCACATGGCTTGAGGTCCTGGGGAAAAAGGCGATCACATGCTTCCAGGTGTTGGGTGAAGAAGAAGAAGAAGAAGAAGAAGAAGAAGAAGAGGAGGAGGAGGAGGAGGAGGAGGAGGAGGAGGAGGAGGAGGAGGAGGAGGAGGAAAAGAGGAAGAGGAAGAGGAAGAGGAAGAGGAAGAGGAAGAGGAAGAAGAAGAAGAAGAAGAAGAAGAAGAAGAAGAAGAAGAAGAAGAAGAAGAAGAAGAGGTGAGGGAGGGGCTTGCAGGGCTTTTTATAATCTGTTTGGCCCCACCTATCTATTTCCTGTTCCTGTGTAAGAAATGTATTCTGATTGGTTGTCAGACTCACATGGGGCCATGCAGGAGCAACACTCTAGGCTGAGTCCAGGTTTGGTTGAATTCTCAGATGCCATGTGATCAGCTGGGTAAAAAGCTTATGCCTTGATCATGCCTTGATTCCATCCCCCTGGAGCTGAAGGGGAGAACTCTTTATTATGTAAAGGGACTGGCTTGGTCTTCTTAATGGCCCATTGACAAAAAGGGTGGGGGAGGCAGGAAGCTGTTGGGAGAGTTACTTTGTCTTTTTGAAACATGTTTCTTCCTTTTAACATCCAGAGAAATATAATATTCTGTCTTTTCAATATTTCCTAGGATATTTCATTTTTCTGGGAGAGGGCTGGGTGATAACCTCCTACAACTGCTTTAATTTATATGAAATAAACCCCTCACACATTCATTCTATTGTAAGCATAGATATGGACTGATTCTCCACCAGGACCACCATGAATGGTCTCTTCTGACCTTCCATGGCGGGGTTGAGTTTGGATTAGAGATGCACCTAATATTTGTATTAAATGTGGGAAACTTTTCAGCTGGAGCAACTGAGAATTTTCTAAACATTAATTATAGGTATGGGCGAAACAATTTCCACGGTTCCCACGCTATTGTCCTAATTCAGTTTGCAGTATTGAAAGAAAAGAGACAAATATATAATGTAAAACTGAGTTTAGATGGGGATTCCTCAGACAACAGAAATTCCCCAGCCACCGTGAAATCGCTGTGTAAGTCCTTAGAAAAAGACATAATACGAATATAAATTGAATTATCACTTCCCTGCCTTACACTCTCTTTCCCCATCCCTTCATCAACCCTTTTTTCTGTCTCTGTTCAGGAACATTACAATTGCAGGGGATTTTTTTTTGACAAAGAAAGATAAACTTGACTAGACTTTATTAATTCTGAATCTAGACATTCAACTTTGAAACATTAAACCGTAGTGTTTAATGCAGTGGTGGGTTTCAAAAATTGTTCGAACCTACTCTGTGGGTGTGGCCTCCTTTGTGGGAGTGGCTTGCCGCCCATGTGACCGGATGGGAGTGGCTTGCCACCCATGTGACCGGATATGAAGATGCCGACGACACTTGTCAGAACCACCTTAAATTACCTCACACACAGCACTGGCATGCATAAGAATATGATGTCAAGTTTTAAAAGGCATCTTTGGTTTGCGTTAAAACAACTTCAACACACACAATGTTCTGATTGCACCACAAATGCAGTAGTCATCCTTACCTTTCACAGAAGCACTGAGTTTTATAAATATGAGCATAATGGTGTAGAATAATCATATCCAAGGACCAGTGGTGGGTTTCAAAAAATTTTGGAACCTCTTGTGTAGGTGTGGCCTGCTTTCCGGGTCCACTGGTGGAACCTCTTCTAACCGGTTTGGTAGATTTGACGAACCGGTTCTACCGAATAGATGCGAACTGGTAGGGACCCACCTATGGTTTAATGTATCATTATAAAGTAATTTGTGCTCCTACTTGCATGCAGGTGTTTAGACTGCTTTAATGTCCCTTTAAGACAGTATGAGCCGAGGTGGCGCAGTGGTTAAATGCAGCACTGCAGGCTACTGCTAGATCAGCAGTTCAGCGGTTCAAATCTCACCGGCTCAGGGTTGACTCAGCCTTCCATCCTTCCGAGGTGGGTAAAATGAGGACCCAGATTGTTGGGGGCAATATGCTGACTCTCTGTAAACTGCTTAGAGAGGGCTGAAAGCCCTATGAAGCGGTATATAAGTCTACTGCTATTGCTATTGCTATACAAGACATGTAAATTACGCCTCTTCTGCCCATTCCAAAAATGGGTACTTGCAGAAGCTCAAAATTTACTTGAAATTTATGCAATTTAGAAAATTTAGAAGGTCCCTGTATGAAACATTTGTACCATTCCAGAATCTGTTCCAGAGGTCTATGAATATCTGTGGCTCCAGCATCAGCTATAAATTGGGATGAGTTTTTATTTGTTTGTTTGTTTGTTTGTTTGTTTGTTTGTTTGTTGCACTCTCCTATGGTTAGTTGCAATAACTATGGACTGAACTATTGGTATTGCACAGCTGGCTTCAAAATGGTCTGATTTTGATGGGGTGTCAAAGTGGTGGCCTGTGGGTTGGGTGTGTCACACATAGGCCACGCCCACCCTGGCTCCCCAAAGTCAAAAAAAACCATCCCGATATGTCATGATTCATCACGTGACGCAGTCGGGTTTGACAGCCCTGGAGCAGAGCATGGAAATGTGTTCCGACCCCCCTCTTCGCTCGTTCACAAATGACAGTCAGAGAGAACTTCAAAGGAAATATATTTATCAGTCCTGGCTCAAGCTGGCTGCGAGCCCAAAAATAAACGTAGATAAAGTCTCTGGCAAAAAGTTACACAGCAAAAGCAAAAACAAAAAGCTCTTACAGCAAACCAGGTTTACAGAAAGCAAATCACTTATCCAAGTACCTCTTTGAATCAGGGTTACAGAAAGCAAATCACTTATCCAAGTGCCTCTTTGAATCTCAAAACGATGAACCACACACGACGAACGACGAACCACGAACGTTGACTCCTGCCACGAAGGCGTGGCACATCCGTCTTTTATCTGCAGAAGACGACCCTAACGAGCAACAGCTGCTCATTATTCCTGCATCCTGACGCAACTCACAGCAAGCTGCTGTTGAGTCACAACAGAAATGCTACAAAGAAAATAGGAATAATTGAAAAAATAGCTGATAACATGATAAGCCAGCGTTTCTCAGTCTTGGCCACTTTAACCTGTGTGGGCTTCACCCTTCAGAATTCCTCAGCCAGAACTGAGAAACACTGCTGTAAACCATCTATTTGGAAAAGATATTTGCACTCGCCATGTATGTATAGATTGCTTAAAATATCTCATGCAAAAAAGCAAAAACAGTAACATGGAATGAAGTAAAAATAATAAGGACTTTTCTGACTCTTAACACTTCCACTTATTAATCATTCACTGACTTTGGATGTGGAACAGAAATACCTAGCTCAGTGACTTGACTCCAGAATCCATGGTGATAGGGAGTGAAATTCATCTCAAGTTTCTGGCAAACTAGCTCCTAATTGTGAGTTTTCCCTCCTGATTGTTCCAGTTTGCCAGAGGTTTGTGTCATCATCCATATGTGAAATTGTCCAGAGAAATACTGATAGTAATTTTACTCAAACACCCTCCTCCTCTCCCTCCTCTCCTGCCCTCCCCCGTGGTTTGGGGTTTTTTTCTCTGAAACACAGTCTCCGAGCTTCTTTTTAATTTCCCATCCGTTGTTAGCGTCTATTCTACTGCCAAATAAGTTCACTTCATTTTTTTTTTCTGCTTCTGGGAGTAACTGTAGGAAGTAGCTCCTTCCTGAGAAGTGACACAATTTGGTCTTGTATCCTGCAGAGAGGAATTTGTGGTGGATTCTGATGCATTGAATCTTGCTTCACAATCTGGATCTAGAGGGATATACAGATAATCTTCATGGTATTCTCCATTAACACTATTTCTTCTTGCTGATAAAGAATGAAGTCTCAGTTGTAGATCAGGGAGAAGGGACTGATCTCCAGCTGTCCAGAACTTTCCTTGGGATTTCCAATTTGCCTTGGTTAGAATGCAGTGTTGCAGACAAACTCTACCCACAGCCTGGAGTTCGATCCTGATGGGGCTCAAGGTTGTCTCAGCCTTGCGTCCATCTGAGGTCAGTAACACGAGGACCCAGATTGTTGGCAGCGATATGCTGACATTGTAAATTGCCCAGAGGCTGCTGTTAACACTATGGAATGGTATATACATTTAAAAATAGCTTTCCGCATAGAACTCAAAATTTATCTGTTTTTTTCTCATGAAGAAAACATTTGCATTTCTGACTGTCCTGTGATGGATCTGACAAGCATAAATGTGCTTGGAAATGCCCTGGAAGAGGCAAGTGGTGTCTTGGCCATGAGCTTGTGGTAAAGCCCCTGGCTACCCAAGTACTCATCCATGGTCACCTTGCTGACGGTCTTCTGGACAATATATACTTCTTCCAGGCCTGCCTTCACATGAAGGCAGAGGAAAGAAAGCAGGCAGGTAGGCAAAGCTGTGGGGAACACAACCCCAAGAAAAGGCACTGGGGGAGGGGTCCCCAAATTGGACAGAAGTGGGGAGCAGCGTGAAAGAGTCAGGGTGAGGAGTGAGGAGTGGGTTCTGCTGGCGTTGTCCGGGTATTTATTTATAGGGGGGAAATGTCCGGACCAAACGTAATTTCTAATGTTGGATTTTCCCCCTTACCAGAGGGAGCCCCCTTGTGGAGTACTGTGAAGCTGATACCATGGCAACTCCATTGTGCTGTACAGTAGAAGCCATTTTACAGCAGTACAGTAGAAGCAATTTAAAGGCACAACAGGCTGGATCTTAACACACCCCAAGGGTTATTAGGGGTGCCTTACCCACCCCTAATATTTTTCTCCAGAGAGAAATCTGTGTACCAAATTTGGTTGAAATTGCTCGAGCCGTTCCAGTGTTATGCTGGAACATACATAAATGAACACACACACACACACACAGCCATTTTTATATAGATAGATTTTTAAATTCTTCGTGGACATTTTTTTAAAAAAAAGTGTTCCACATAAGACTTTAATTCTACCCACTTCTGATTTCAGCTTGACATTTTTATTGGGAAACCGAGCCATAATATATTCAGGTTCATTTCTCTGTGATTGTCTCCCAGCCATTTTGCCAGTAATTTATGGCTGTGGGGGAAAGTATAGTGTTCAAAACACCTTTAAATCTGCAGCCTTCCTGAGCTTCTGATTTTTTTTTTTAAAGCTACTCTTAGCTTCTCAAAAATGGACAAAAAGAGACCATGTTTACTTAAAAACATCTGCTCCGACCTCTTTTAGTCTGACATTAAAAAGAAGGCTGATGTTTTCCATACTTTGCCTCTGCTTTTGTGTCAAGCAATAAGAAGAGTTTAATTACTTTAGGTGAAACTCTGGCCTGCGTCCAAAACCCACCCGGGCAATGCTGTCGCACAGCTGGAAGAGCCATCCGGAGGGGGGTGGACACAATCTGCAAGGTTGCTTCCTGGAGATATTAACAATACAGCACCTGGAAGCTCTATTGTGAGATATTTGGCAGGAGAGGCCAGTGCGGACTATAAGCACCCACTTAGTAATCGGCTGCAGAAGACCCTGGCTGAAATCCAACCACGCGTTTCCCTAATGGAAGTACTTCCCACTGATGGAAACCCTTCCCTTCCCCATAGCTCCTCTTGAACCACACTCAGTTTGTGGGTTTCAAAAATTGTTTGAACCTACTCTGTGGGTGTGGCCTCCTTTGTGGGAGTGGCTTGCCACCCATGTGACCGGATGGGAGTGGCTTGCCGCCCATGTGACTGGATATGAAGATGCCAATGACACTTGTCAGAACCACCTTAAATTACCTCACACACAGCACTGGCACGCATAAGAATATGATGTAAACTTGTTTTTTAAAAGGCATCTTTGGTTTGCGTTAAAACAACTTCAACACACGCAATGTTCTGATTGCACCACAAACGCAGTAGTCATCCTTACCTTTCACAGAGGCACTGAGTTTTATAAATAGGAGCATGATAGTGTAGAATAATCATATCCAAGGACCAGTGGTGGGTTTCAAAAAATTGTGGAACCTCTTCTGTAGGTGTGGCCTGCTTTCCGGGTCCACTGGTGGAACCTCTTCTAACCGGTTCGGTAGATTTGACGAACTGGTTCTACCAAATAGGTGCGAACTGGAAGGAACCCACCTCTGCTAAGGTTCCTTTTTTAAAAAAAATGATATTTTCACAAGAAAGGAAAAAATAATGGGTGCCATTTTGTGCTGTCCACTCTAACAAACAAATGTTTGTTCTCCTTTGTTGCGCTGTGTGTTTATGAAGTGGCACAACATAGGAAAACAAACCCACGAGGACAAGATTCAGCAGTCCATCTGCGTTTAAAAGACAAAGGCCACTCTTGAAGACAGCAAAGGCCACATTTTGGACAGAGAGAGAACTACTGGTTTGAAAGAGGGGTCAAAGAAGTCATCTATGTCAAAACTGAATGGCCCTCTCTCAACAGAAGGGGAGGGATATGACATTATCTTATCTCCAGTCTACAACACAATCCTTTCAACAGTTCCAAGAAGGCGCCACATCCATTTGCACCACTCAGGTGAACCTGAGGACACAGGTAAACCTCCAGGTGGCCTCAACAACTCTCTAAAAGGATGCAATTGACCAGCTGTCTGCAAGGAATATAAATCCTCCCATTCCCCACCATCGAGTCAGACCTGAAGAAGCTTCTTAGATGAGAAGTAAAAGATCTTCAGAGAAAAACCAGAAAGTCCAGTTGCCTCTTGAAAAAGCATCTTTGGGACAACCATGACCTGGATGACCTCCATAGACACTGGGAACTCAAGGTTTTTAGATAGTGGTTAGACCAAAATAATAACTGTAGACACCAAATCTTAGACTCTCTTGTTTAATATGAAGGATCCACATATCCATCCACATTGTAAAGGGGGCATATTCTCTCATTCTCCCCAGCTCTTATTATACCTTCAGTATGATATGAATTAGGCATAATTTTATCATTTCATTGAGTGTCATGCCCAACCACTAACAATACCCTGTAATTTGGATTGAAATTTATTAAAGGCCACAATAATTTGCATAAGTCTATAAAGAGGGCTTGTAACGCTCCCTTCTTTAAGCTTCTCCATTCGCCTCCAGTTCTGTCCATTCGTGCAGCAGTGCAGTTGTTCAAACATACCCTTGAAAAATTCTCCCTTGCCAAGTCACTAGCTCTGAAGAGCAGGAAGCATGAGCTGTCAGAAGTGCATCATGTGGACTCTTTCCACAGAGCCAACCTAGAGAGAACTGCCACAACTAAGCAAATAGAAAGAGGAGCAGAATGGATTGCCACTATGGGAAGAGAACAGTGGTGGGTTTCAAAAATTGTTGGAACCTACTCTGTGGGTGTGGCCTCCTTTGTAGGAGTGGCTTGCCACCCATGTGACCGGATGGGAGTGGCTTGCCACCCATGTGACCGGATATGAAATTATGAATTGGTACTTAGTTCGGTCCAAGTAGCTATTCAGAAGTTAGTGGTTAGAAGCAATCGTAAAGCAAGATATGGAATTAAAACCAGAAATATTTTGTTGGCTATTTGAAAGGGAGTATAATATATATTTAATTTTACACATGTTAGCAGCTGCTGGAATTGTGTTTGCACAATAGTGGAAAAACAGAGATATGTAAATGAATAAATATTACAATGTGCAGAAATAAATAAATTGACAATTAAAATCAAGAAGGCTTTGAATACTTTTTCACATGGGATTGGTTTTAGCAATTGCCAACTAACGGAAACAGAAATTAGAAATCCAAAAGTATGAAAGAAAACATCAATTATGTAAGGAAAGGTCCCTAAAATGTATAAGGAAATATTACTAGATCATTATTAATGTGTAGATAACCGTGGGACATTACACACCCACCAGTGGTGGTTTCAAAAAATTTTGGAACCTCTCCTGTTGGTGTGGCCTGCTTTCCGGGTCCACTGGTGGAACCTCTTCTAACCGGTTCGGTAGATTTGATGAACCGGTTCTACCGAATAGGTGCGAACTGGTAGGAACCCACCTCTGGAAGAGAATGACCATTGCTCCAGATGCTAACCTCCCAGCTACCAGACACAAGCCCCCCCCCTTACTTTTAGTTTTACTGTGCATGTTTTTAGAGTGAAACAAGTTTGTTTGAAAACAACAAAAACTGCTTACATATTGAATGATCTTTACTGCAGCTTTAAACGTGGGTGTCGAGTATTTTACATTTAGTTATCTGCTTTGAGTGCTTCCGAACTAAAAAAAAAAAAAGCAACATTAAACTATTATAAATCAATTATGTTTATGCCCCAGGGTGAAGTTATCTGAAGTGATCTGCCCACCCACTAAGAATGGGCAAATGGGTATATGGCAGTTCCCCTCAATTAAATGATGTCATTTATCGGGACTCAGGAAGTCCTTTGTGTAATAGCTGACTCCTGGAACAGCATCATCCACTGAGATCTATACTGCTCTCACCCTTCTTCTAAGTCTTTGAAAACCTGGCTTTGTTCCCAGCCATAAGGTTCAGGTGGTTGCCAAGCCCTTGGCAGTTTTGTTTTGTTTTTGGTTCTTTTCTTAATATATTTTTATTGTTTTTACATTTAAAATAGTGCAGCGCAGCAAAGCCGTTATGGCTATACAATCCCAGTATATACACATAATCTCATCCATTAACCGTCAGTCCACTTAGTACATTATCTATCCTTCTTTCCAATCACACTATTTACAATTTGTTCCAGTCTTGTCACCTTGTCTTATACCAATCATAAAATCTGTTCCAGACTTTGTAATATTCCGACTCCCCTCTATTTTTTAATTCTAGGGTAAGCCTATCTCAGGGGTGGGTTTCTCGCCCCGTTCCAACCGGTTCTGTTGGAACGGGGCCGGTGGCATCCTCGTGCATGCGTGCGGTGCATGCATGCGTACTAGCGTCTGCGTGATGCTCCAGCTGCTCCTGGACGATTGCGCAGGCGCTGTATGCGTCCTGCGCATGCGTGGAAGCGCAGAACTCATCAAAACCGGGTAAGGACCGCGGGCGGGCGCGCCCTTCGCCGTTCCCGGAAGTTACTTACTTCCGGGTTCGGCGACCAACCGGTTCGCAGGGACCACCACGAACCGGTTGAAACCCACCCCTGGCCTATCTGCTTCTGCGCAGGCCAAGATTTTTCTAATTATGTCTAACTCTGATGGGATACTTTCTTTTTTCCAGTACATGTGCATAGCTTATTCGCGCCACTATCAATACATGGATAACTAAATAAAGCACATCCTTCTTATACCCCACTGGTATACTTAGGAGGAAAATTTCTGGTTTGAACAGAATTTGATCTCCCACCATTTGTTCCAGCCATAATTGTACCATTCTCCAATATCTTTTTGCCTCATTGCATGTCTACCACATATGGAAAAAGCAGGGTTTTTTTTTGTTCTTGTTAGATCTTTTGGTTCCCTACTTTTTTTTTTGAATGTTGTGTTTTTCTCGGATGTGTACACGTCTGAGACATCAGGGAATCAATGAAATAAATAAATAAATGCGGACTCTAACCAACATGGAGGAAATTGTACACATGGTAAACAGTCATAAAGGGTGTGCAATATCTTGAGGCCTGTTAATTAATTCATACTCCAAAATTTCAAATGAAAAAGAGCGAAGGTCGAACCTTGAGGAAAAACTGGCCTACTGTGTCCAGCCATTGTGGGAAAGAACCTTCTTCCATCTTCCAGAGTGAAGCCACTGAAATCACAACAGAGATAAATCTATGAAAAGAGCTTCCTGAATCTTCTTCTTCTTCTTCTTCTTCTTCTTCTTCTTCTTCTTCTTCGTCTTCTTCTTCTTCTTCTTCTTCTTCTTCTTCTTCTCCTTCTCCTTCTCCTCCTCCTCCTTCTCCTTCTCCTTCTTCTTCTTCTTTTTTTTTTTTTGCATTCAAGCTTTATTGTGGCTCCTACCCACAGAAACTATAAAGAAATTCAGAATGTTGTTAATCTAACTTTAGGGGATAGCAGTGGTGGGATCCAGCCAGTTCGCACCTATTCGGGAGAACCAGTTGTTAACTTTCTAAGTAGTTCAGAGAACCAATTGTTGGAAGAAATCTTAATTTTTTTCCACTTTACAGGGCTAATCCTGTAAGGAAGGCAGGAAGGAAACGTTCTGGTGTTGTTTCTAGCCTAATCTTTATTGCCCTGCTTACAGAAACTGCCTCTCCGGTTAACCCTTAGTACATTGTAACAGCTAAGGTGAAGCGCCCATCGATGTGAGTAACGTTGAGTTGGCCACGCCCACACAGTCACATGACCACCGAGCCCCACCTACCCAGCTGGTCATTAGGGCAGAGAACCGGTTGTTAAATTATTTGAATCCCACCACTGGGGGGGTAGCATATGCAGCTGCAGACCAGAGCCTGTGAGAATGACAGAAATGTGCTTTGTATAATTTTATTTTTTAAACGAGCCGAGGTGGCACAGTGATTAGGGCCGTGCAGGCCACTTCAGCTGACTGTTATCTGCAGTTCAGCAGTTCTAATCTCACCGGCTCAAGGTTGACTCAGCCTTCCATCTTTCCGAGGTGGGTGAAATGAGGACCCAGACTGTGGGGGCGATATGCTGACTCTGTAAACCGCTTAGAGAGGGCTGAAAGCCCTATGAAGTGGTATATAAGTCTAACTGCTGTTGCTATTGCTATTTCATTAACAATGTGTTTTTATGGCATTTAACCTTTTAAACCTTTAAGAAATCATGGTGATAGTTTAACTTCTGGCAGGGCAGCCTTTAAAGTAGCCCTTTTTTTGTTATGCCTTCATTTCTGAGAGAAAATGGCAATCCTGCATGACACCTATGGAATGTTTTTCTTCCTTCCCTCCTTCTTTCCTTCCTTCCTTTCTTTTTCCTCAGAATAAATCACATTCATCTCAATGTGGCTTACTTTTAAGAGGACACTATGTAGAAGCTATTCATATGAGATGAATACAAATCAAGATACATCTCTTCCACATTTTGAATCTTAAATCCAACTGAGAGAATTCAGACATATAGAGTTTCAAATTCCAGATAGGACTTTGGAGCTGCTCTGCTAGCCTCAGGGGCATCATGGCTGATCCAGGCTTGCATTTGTAGAAACCAAAATTCATTCATTCATTCATTCATTCATTCATTCATTCATTCATTCATTCATTCATTCATACATTCATACATACATACATACATACATACATACATACATACATACATACATTCATACATTCATACATTCATACATTCATACATTCATACATTCATTTATCTGCTATCCATCCAGAGTCTCCTTTGAGAGGAGGTGAGCGGCATAAAAAATCAACAAAATAAATAATAAATAAATAAAACCCGTCAGAAGAGGTAGGTGGGAATGGGTTGTTGTGAGCCAAGCAACAATAAGTTTTGCAATCTTCCTAAGGACCAGCCGTTGGAGAATGCTGTGCAATACGGTCAGAAATACTTCTTGGCTTTTTGCAGCCCTCTTTTTGAGCAGGAAAGGGATAAGTAAGGCTTCTTAATTGTTTCTTATTATAACAGGTAGAAAAAGGCAAGTGAGATCATTCGAACAAACAGTCTGGATCTGCAGAATTCGTATAACCAATTCATTCAAACATGTGTGTGCACACACAGACCAGTGGTGGGTTTCAACTTTCTTTAGAACCTATTCTGTGGGTGTGGCCTATTTTGTGGGCATGGCTTGGCAGTCATATGACCGGGCAGGTATGGCCAACTTGACATCACTCATGCACACTCAGTCACATGACCACCACCCCCAAGCCATGTGGCAAAAATTGTTGGGACTCCTATGAAGGGGGGGAAGAGAGGGGAAAACCTCCCAAAAATAGACAACTGGAGGATTAAGGGCCGAAATTAGGGAGATCAGAGAAGGCAGGACAAAGGGGAATCCAGTAGAAAGCTATCACACTGTGGGGGAAAAACTTTGGGAGATCGGAGGAGGCAGGACAGAGAGGAATCCAGTAGAAAGCTATCACACGCTAGAGAAAGAACTTTGGGAGATCGGAGGAGGCAGGACAGAGAGGAATCCAGGAGAAAACTCCTGAGCTTGCCGCTGCTGTCTGGTGGATTGTGCCACTAGACCTCTCCATGCTTCTCCGTTCACCACCTCCACTCCCAGGTATGGGACTTGACACCGAATTGGGCTAGGATAGTGCGGATGGCCGGGGGGAGCGAGCGATGGAGCTGCTTCCGGACGGGCAGGGGTGAGTGAGGAGTGACAGGGCCGGGCTTAGTTACTTCCGGGTCCACCAGTCGAACCTCCTCTCACCGGATCGGTAGATTTCACCATCCGGTTCTCCTGATCCGGTGCGAACCGGCAGAAACCCACCACTGACACAGACACACACAGAGAGGCAGACACACAAACACTGACACACCCCTCTGCTCTGGTGTGTATTTGTGTGGTGTGTATTTATGTATGCTCTGTCTATCTCTGTCATGTCACCGCAGTTCCAAACAGTAACTTGTAGCGATGCAGTGGCTGTCAGCATTTCTAGCACCTACGGTATAAAAGAAAATATGGTATTATTTCCCCCCTATTTAAGTGTGTGTGTGTGTATGTATGAATATGCATGTTCATATAAACTAGATAGTTAAGTGATTTATTTACTTTGGTAGCCTGCCAGACAGGAATATTTAAATCCTACTTTTGGAAGCAAGAATTATCTAATCACTCACTAGCTAAAGCATTTATCATGAGCCATTAATCCATTAGTGCTCACTTCCCATCCCTTCCTCTCACTAGCACCTTGCTTTGAACAGAGCAGAATTGGCTGCAATCCCCCTCACCATCCACTTTATCATATATCATAGTTACATGAGAGAGAACACTGACACTCCAAAGCAAAGGGGGGAGAGAGAGATTGAGAATAAAAATAATATCAAGGCTGCACTTTGCTTGAACTCAGCACCCAGATGTATCCATTGTGTTCCTGGTTCTAGTAACAAGAGGACATTCGTGAGTTGAAATGACTCTTTCATCCACTGGGTGGTAGCGAAATAAATCCATGTTTTGATGTTTAGATTATATGTATTTAACTCAGGACTTTAAGTCGCGGAAACTCATCTAAAGCCACCAGGATTATTTGCAATTCGCACAGCGTATTGCCAAACTGCCCGTGTTCAAATGCCTTTCTTGGCGAAAAACGAAGAAATGCAGGAGAGGAGAGAAGAGCAGAGACAGACTCTCTTGTGTCTTGCCAAATCAAAGACCCCCAGAGCAGGGTTGAAATAAACTTATCTTTCCTAATGGTTCGCAAAGGTGAGCGCCCGTGCCACCTCCGTGCATGTCCTTCCATGCATGCACAGGTGCATCGAAACAGGATGAGCTCTTAGATTGTCTTAGATGTTTAATGTTTATTTTCTTAGCATGTAGTTAACTAATGTGGGATTGAGGGAAAAGACCTATAGATTTTATTAATAAATCATTCTTTAAAGATGGCTATAAAGGGTTCACCGACAAATGCGCAAAAGCCTTTTCTGTGCCGACAGAACCGCGGGGGTCAAATCTGCGCTGTCTTATCCACTAATCGTTATGCAACAGTAGCACGCTGACATCTGCGCGCCGACCCAATCGTGCACACATGTTTAAATTCAAAACGCTATCAACGCTGTCAACTCGTTCAAATGTACATGTTTAAAATCAAAACGTTGTCTACGATTCTAAAACTGATCCTAACCCTAAACCTAAACCTAAACCTAACCCTAAACCTAATCCTAACCCTTACCCTTACCCTAACCCTTACCTTAACCCTAATCGCGCTTTTGTCGGTGCACTTTTGTCGAGCGCGCATTTGACGGGTCACAGCTATAAAGGTATAATATTGTGTGGGCCTGTGGAGAGGAGAGGTGAGATAAACAGTAAATAATTTTTAGTTTACTACAATAATAACAAGGAAATGTTAATGGATAATATTTAATGATACATACAGGTGTGTTATGGGGGGGCGGGATGCTTAGATATCTTACTTAACTGAATCTGTTTTAGAATACGTCATAAAGGTGTAACGTTATTGGAGATCTATTGAAACTGCAAATGAATGCCAGTAGGTGGTTGTTTCTTTAAATATAAATGATTCTAGATAAAAACATGTTTAAATAATGGTAACCAAATGAGAATTGTGGTACAGGGATAGTAAAATACATAATTTTTCCTTCTTGACTTAAAATGTACAACTCGATTTGAATGAAGTATATGTAAAGATTGTGGAAGAAACGCACGGAATATATTTGTAACCAATCGATATGCTTTTTACAAGATGTAACAAAAGATGATTCTTTTTTTGTGTGTTTTTGTTTAACTAAAACAATAAAAAAAATTCTAAAAAAAAACACCAGGATGAACCTGCTACCAAGCACGACTGCAAAAGTAAGTAGAACAATGGGGGGGGGATCCGTTGTGCCAGGCAATTTAGATTAGCTAGAAAGCAGGAAATCCGACTATTGTAGCTAATATAAATCATGCATCACAGTTGATTGTTGGAAATACCGGTTTTCCCGAACCGGTAGCATTTTTTTTACTACCGCTTCGGGCAAACCGGTAGCATTTTTATTACCGGTTCAGGCAAACCGTTCCGCAACAGTAGCATTTTACCCCTGATGCAGAAGTGGCCTGAAGTTACCATGCAATGCTCCTCTCTTAGTACCGGGCACTTTCTGCATCTTATTGTCAACAGCTGCCAACAAGCTGGGTATAAGGAACTCAAGAGCCATGGGTGGGGGAAGTACCATGAAGCCACGTGATCTTTTCAGCCTTCAGAGTTCATCTTTTATTGGATTTCTGTAAAGGCCGCTACTATTTACCAGGCTCCTTTCCAGAATGAACATGCTGTGTTAGCGTTATCTTCTCCCAATCCTTTATTCAGCAGGTTCCAAATGAACCTCTGAAAAGCTCTGGGTGTGGAGCCCCTACCAAAAGGTGAAGAAGATGCACGTTGTTGTTCTTCTTGTTGTGCAATATCATCATTGGATGTCAGCAGTCATGCTGGCAATCCTATTTTTGTCAACAGCCACATGAAAAAGTGCTGCTGAGATTTGTCCAAACCAGTTTTGGACTGGGTTTTGAAGCCATGATGTTCTTCTTCTGCCTGGACCTCCTTTGCCTTCAATTTTCCCCTGGAGGATTAAGTGAAATGGGGCATATTTTTCCGGGTGTTGCATCACATGTCCGAAATATTCTAACTTTCGCTTTTTAACGGTTTAATGATGATCTCCCTTGGCTTTCCCACACGGCTTATCACCTCCTTATTTCTGATTTTGTCTATCCAGTTTATACTTAACAGCACTCTGTAATTCCACATTTCAAATGCTTCTAGTCTCTTCAAGTGGCTTTCTGTCAGAGACCAATTCTCTACTCTGTAAAGCAGGATAGAAAAGATTGTTCTTAGCCATCTTAGCCAGAGCTGAGGTGGCACAGTGGTTAAATGCAGCACTGCAGGCTACTTCAGCTGACTGCAGTTCTGCAGTTCGGCTGTTCAAATCTCCCCGGCTCAGGGTTGACTCAGCCTTCCATCCTTCCGAGGTGGATAAAATGAGGACTCGGATTGTTGTTGGGGGCAATATGCTGACTCTGTAAACCGCTTAGAGAGGGCTGAAAGCCCTATGAAGCGGTATATAAGTCTAACTGCTATTGCTATTCCTATTGCTATCTTCAATTGTGATGCTACATTTCAAAGAAGAGGAAAACCTGAAGATGATTTCTGAGGACTGGGCAGAGACGATGGTATAAATATCTTTTTTATTATATATTTTTATTCTTTTTCTTAAAAAACAACAACAACACATGTCAAACAAAAGCAAGGGGAAAAAACAACTTTCCTCCATTTCATCAAGCATGTCGTTTGTAGTTTTTGTGCATCGATTCTTGAGATTAAGAATAACATCACTGGTTTTGCAATTAAACATAACTGAATATTTCGCTGTCATTGAGCATTATGTGTTCAAATTGCCATTAATATTCTTTCATTTGTAACAATCCTTATTTACTTGAATTCATAATTATCTATCAAATAACAATAAGTCTTTGAAGTATTATAATATCACCTATCTCCAAGGAGAAAAAGCGGAAATTAGAACAAAGAATTCCCATTAATTTGTAATATACATTCACATTTTCAATTGACCACAATGTCACTAATCATCCAGAGTTCCAAGAATAGTTTTCCATTATTAATTATTAATCCATATAGTGGTTAAGTATTTCAAATCATATGTATATCAATTGTTCATTACATCATCATTGGTCTGTTTAATATACAAAGATCTTTCTAATATAAAATGGTTGCTACATACAATTATACCAAAGTGTTCAAATCATCCCAATCTTATACATTGAGATCATTCTTGTTGAGATGGTTGTATAAATATCTTGACAGCCATACAAACTAACTGCATTTAAGGTATTAAATGTCGCAAAAACAAATCTGTTGCCTGCAGTGACAGCGTGACAGGGAGGCAAGCCAACTTCCCAGGCTAAAATATTCACAACTCTTTTGAAAAGAACTTCTGTCTCTCCAAATGTTGCTCGGTTCCATTTCCCAACAGCCCTCACCAATATGTCAGCCAATAAATCTGGAGGTCATCAAACTGTGGAAAGGAAGTCCCTGCATGTTTTCAAGATGTTAGCTTGTTCTTGGATCCTCAATTTCTGACCACTTGGACAGAGCTTCTTTAACATTGTCTGTTTCAGACCTCCACCTAAACATATTTGGAACGGTTCCCCGACAAATGTGCGCTCGACAAAAGTGCGCCCAGCAAAACCACGGCAACAAAACCGTGAGTTCTAAATCGCGCCGATGAATGAGCGCAGAACTTAACTTAAATTGCGCTTCTGTCGGTGCGATGTTGTGGGTGGGTTGATGACGTCACGGTTTTCGCGCCACGGTTTCGTCTGCACGCTTTTGTCGTGCGCGCATTTGTCAGGTCACGATTTGGAACATGATAACATTATGTTTTATGCAAAGTAATGGTTTGGTAGGTGGGATCCCAAGGTTTTCTCTTTTGGATGTTAAAATGAAAAGTAATTTCTCTAATTGTCACCAAGTATGAGGTTGAACACAATATAAGGCTGTGTTTATGCAACAAAAAGTAAAAATGGAACTTAAAAGAAAAATTAAAAGCATGTTCCAGTTTATTGTATGAGTCATTCAGGGTTGTTGTTGTTTTACTTACCTTTTTTCTTTGATATTTTCCAAACATTAAAATTGCAATTACACTTTTACAGCTTTCTGTTACCTGTATTTCTTTTTTCTGATTTCGGGTTTTCCATTTTCCATTCTATTATTTTATACATATTCTTTTGTGTTTACTTTCTCATTTTTACAATATATACATCTATAATATAGGTGGGTTTCAAAAATTGTTTGAACCTACTCTGTGGGTGTGGCCTCCTTTGTGGGAGTGGCTTGCCACCCATGTGACCAGATGGGAGTGGCTTGCCGCCCATGTGACCGGATATGAAGATGCCGACGACACTTGTCAGAACCACCTTAAATTAGCTCACACACAGCCCTGGCATGCATAAGAATATGATGTAAACTTGTTTTTTAAAAGGCATCTTTGGTTTGCGTTAAAACAACTTCAACACACACAATGTTCTGATTGCACCACAAACGCAGTAGTCATCCTTACCACAGAGGCACTGAGTTTTATAAATATGAGCATGATAGTGTAGAATAATCATATCCAAGAACCAGTGGTGGGTTTCAAAAGATGCTGGAACCTCTTCTGTAGGTGTGGCCTGCTTTCCGGGTCCACTGGTGGAACCTCTTCTAACCGGTTCAGTAGATTTGACGAACTGGTTCTACCGAATAGGTGCGAACTGGTAGGAACCCAACTCTGATCTATATATTATCATTGTCCAACTTGGACTACTGTTTATTAACAATACATCTGACTGCTTTTTGTAGTGAAGCAGAAGTGTTTTTTTTTGTTCTGCTTCTCTGGTCTTTTTATCAGTCCTTCCTTGCTTTGGAATTAATTTGGCATTATTGATTTGAGCAAATAGTTCAGTCCCTTGAATGCATAGTTTAATTTCATCAGTTTAGCCTCTCTGTGAAATGGATCAAAAATCAGAACCTGGCTACAGAAGATAGATTTAGTAGTGTGTTCTGGGTGAAAGCAAGAAGCATGTGGCATTCTGTAGGTTTCCTATATAATGCAATGTCTATGCGTCCGTTCTGCAGTTTTACTTATGCAACAACATTTGTAAACAAATGGGTACGATTGAAAGGTTTCTGGATGAAGACTCAAGCAGAGATGAACTGTCCCTTTTAGAAGAATGGCTGCGTTCTAGTAACAGACCTATTTCCTTCTTGGCTCTGGATACTTTGCCATATGAACTAGTCAGAAGCAGTTAAGACAGTCTTCCCAATTGCCTGTTTTCCAACGTGTTGGCTTTCAAACCCCCAACAACCCACCCACCCCCATCTGTGTGGGAATTCCGTCTCCCATACTTCCCAACTTACTGCTTCTTCTTGGTCTTAAAGCTAGAGGGTCAACTTGCATTGCCAAACCCACTGAGTTAAGCAAGGGAAGACCGCAATAACGACTTGTATAATCATGCTCATTTCTCCTGAAACCTAGTCATAGCATATAGCTCGTCTCTCTCTCTGTGTGTGTAGTGTGTGTATGTAAATGTGGGCAAAGTTGGACAGCACCATACTCTTAGAATCCAAAGAAGAAAAATCACTGTAGCTTAGTGTAACTCATACTCGGAGATTTGCCACATTGTTTGACAGAGGAGGACATTTCCAGTTAGTGAAATTTCAGTTGCCAGGTGCCAGAGGCAATTCATCAGACGCTCATAAAACTGAGATCAAAAGCTTCCCCCAGCCTCTCCCTGCATCTGGTTCCAGGAAGGAACACTTAGGGACCCCCAGTCCTTTAAACAGTGCTTACTTAAAGGGCTCACTGTTTATAATAACAGAGAGAAGTGGAAAGGGGTCAGGTCAAGACTGGCAGCACAGCAGGTGGTGTTGTGAAGTTGTTGTCTTTTTTCTTGCTGCAGTTAAAAGGGAAGTGAAACCCTAGATGGGATGGCCTCCACCCCAACTGCTACTCTGCTGCTTCCCTTCCGATTCATAGGAGCTTAGACAGGTGACAAATCTAGGGGCTGGAGTATTGTGCCAAGTAGCAATTACAACCCCCTCCCCACCATAATGGGGTTTCAGACACACACACACACACACACACACACACACACACACACACAGACCAAGTTATAGGTTTTATTCCGGCATTGTAGATAACATAAAAAGGTGGTTTCATTTCTAGCCACCATCTTTTAAGAAGGATTCAGACGATCACCAAGATTGCTTAACAAACTGGAATCTCAATCTTGGGGTGGACAATAACGGTAAGAAAACTGGATATGTTTATTTGAGCAGAGGCAATTGAGAGATGGTTTGATGTGTGAAGATGGAAGAAATTACAATTGGGGAGAATTTCTGTAATAAAAATTAATGCTTTGCTTAGAGCAGTGTTTCTCAACCTTGGCCACTTGAAGATGTCTGGACTTCAACTCCCAGAATTCCCCAGCCAGCATTCGCTGGCTGGGGAATTCTGGGAGTTGAAGTCCAGACATCTTCAAGTGGCCAAGGTTGAGAAACACTGGCTTAGAGTAATAGACAGCTAGAATGATAGACAGGCAGGCAGGCAGGCAAACAGACAGACAGACAGACAGACAGAGTGGGATAGACAGCATCACCATCAGATGGATTTGTAACTGGCTAGCAATCCGTACTCGAAGAGTAGCCCTTGATGGTACTACATCTACATGGAGGGAAGTAAGCAATGGAGCACTACAAGGTTCCCTCTTAGATCCAGCATTCTTCACTATGTTCAGCAATGACTTAGATGAGGGAATAGAAGGGAAACTCATCAAATTTGCAGATGACACTAAGCTGGCAGGAATCGTCAACACCCCAGAAAAGCTCAGGATCCAAGAAGAATTTCATGGCCTCTGCCTGGCTCTCCAAGAGCAGTGGAACAGATGGTTAATAGAGAGAACCCTAAACAATGGGCCCCATCCAACAACATGAAATTTAACGCAGAGGAAAGCATGGTTTTACACCTAGACAGAAAAAACCAAAGCTACAGGTACAGATTAGGAGAAACCTGGCTCAAAAGCAGTATCAGTGAGAGGGACCATGGAGTCCTGGTAGATGATCATTTAAACATGAGCCAGCAGTATGCGACAGCAGCCAAGAAAGCTAATACAATCCTTAGTTGTATAAACAAAGACATAGAATCAAAATCACATGAAGTATTAGTACCGATTTATAAGTCCTTAATACCACTATCT
The DNA here is from genome assembly GCF_009769535.1 of Thamnophis elegans. Taxonomy (NCBI): domain Eukaryota; kingdom Metazoa; phylum Chordata; class Lepidosauria; order Squamata; family Natricidae; genus Thamnophis; species Thamnophis elegans. Next base: position 10,970,927 of record NC_045543.1, on the reverse strand, counting down.
GTCCACCAACAGCACTAATACGATCAGGGACGTGCAGTCAGGGGAGGCAGAGGAGGCAGAGCCTCACCACTGTCATCATGAAAAGAAAAAAAAATGTAAAAGGAAAAAGGCAAGAACTGAGGTCAGGCTGAACTAGTTGCTGCCAGAGTCACCATGGATGACTCTGCTTAGTGCTTAACTGTTTTAAAAAAGCCTCTTAAAAAGTGCCCTCTACAGGAGAAGGTGGGAGAACCACGTGCCTCATTTAGTCTGACTTTATGATCACTCGAGCAGAGTTAAGCAAGGGTTAAAAGCCAAAAAAAACCTGACGTAGATGAGGCACGTAGTTCTCCTGCCTCCTGTAGAGGGCATTTTTTTAGAAGCTTTTTTAAACAGTTAAGCAGAGTCATCTATATGGTGACTCTGGCAGCAACTAGCTCAGCCTGACCTCAGCTCTTGCCTTTTTCCTTTTACATTTTTTTTTCTTTTCATGATGGCAGGCAATAGCAGAGTTGAAATCCTCTTTGAAACAGCTGGAAAAGGTACATGTGGGTCAGAGGGAGGGGGAGGAATTCAAACTTCATCCTCCTGGTGCAACATTGTGTGTGTGTGTGTTTGAGAAAGAGGGGAGGGAGCATATTGAGACAGTTCTTTAGTTTATGCACTATGTAACACTCTAATTCTATGCCTTTGGGTCTTCTGAAATTTTAATTATCCAATCATAAGCAAAAACAATGTTTTCAGTAGAATGAATTTCCACTTCTACTTACACCTGCCAGCCAAAATGCTGCTAGTGATATTGCTAACATGGGCTGAGGAGGAAAACCTACATTTTCTGAATTCTGGTGCAACTTTCTGTGTGTGTTTGAGAGAGGGAGGGAGGAGGGAGGGAGGGAGGGAGGAAGGAGGGGAAGGGAGAAGAAAAAGAAAAAGAAAGAAACTTATTTGGCAAAGGGGAAAAACAAATGCTGTCACTTTAAATTGGAACTGAGCATGCCTGGCTGTGGAATTCTTGGAGTTGAAGTCCACAAGTCTAAAAAAATTGCTGCCTCACCAGCCATAAAACTCACCGCACGTCACTGAATACAATATATAGACTAGTAGCTTCACCACCCCAATCTTTGTTCTGACATAGTATCAGAGGGATTCAGGAAAAGAAGAAAAAGTTTTATTAAGCATGTAGAAATTAGTTCTCATACATTTTGATGAATTTGTCACGTAAGGATGTCACAGCAGGAAAGAGAGTCAATAAAACAAGTCCATGGAAAATGCAGGCTAACAGTAGGCTTTATCACACACAATTTCAAATGTTCATCAATAGGATTTATCACAGTGCCAGAATTCAGTGGCAAACATGCAAAGAACGATGGAATAATTATTTATCCATTTCTGGCAAGAAAGGCAAGAAGTTTGTTCAGATATCCAACAACAAACACACCCTCCCCAAAGGATGAAATGGGCTTCAGGTACTGGCTTCACCTTCTTCGGGGATTTTATTTGATTATAATATTGCCCATGAAATTTTGGCTAGCTTGAAAAAGGATGGCTGGATGGCTGGATAGATAAATGAAGCAAGCTACTAACCTCTGGAAATTTCCCCTAGCTACCTAAGATGCCCACTCATTTCAGCATTAACCAATAGTCCTTTCCTTAGTGAATTACCTCATTGAAAAGTATATGTTTGTAGCCTTGTCTGTGTTTGGATAGTTTTAAAAGTCTTGGAGCAATTCAAATATTTGTAAATATTAACATCTCTGTAGCTGAGCTAATGGCTATAATGGCTATAAAAATCCTACTTCTACCAAATAAGCACAAGACTCTCTTAGCCAATGGTTCAGAGACTGCATTATGCTTTTAGGTCAATATGTTGTTTTGTTTCTTGTGGGGATAACCCAGCAAATACAGTGTATGCTGCCCCTTTCCATTTTCAGTGCCTTATTTGATACTTCACTTATCTCTGCTCCGTTAACATTATCTCTACAATATTATCAAAAGTAATCTTAATGCTTTAAATTAGGGTTTTTACCCTTAATAATTGCGCTTTCTCCTTATATTGTAGTTATGCTCTGCCTATTGAGATACAATAAGCAAAATTTGAGAGAAAACTTTTATAAGATGTTTTATAGATGGCATTTAGATCCTAAAAAACTAGCCTGTATGTATCCGAATTTACAACCTAAATGCTGGAGACGTGATTGTCTCGATGCTACATACTATCATATATGGTGGACTTGTAAAAAGGTTAAAGCATTTTGGATAAAAATATGGTGGATTATGCAAAATGTTCTTTAAAAAAGGATAAAGTTTACCCCTCAGTTATTCTTGTTAGGTATAATTACTGATTGTACAGTTATAGAGACTAACTTGATTTTGCATTTAATAACCGCAGCAAGACTGTTGGTGGCGCAATACTGGAAGAAGGAAGATCTGCCTACTATTCAAGAATGGACATTAAAAGTAACAAACCTAGCAGAGATGGCTAAAATATCAGCATATCTCAAGGACCACTCAAATGAGAGATATAAATTGTAATGGAGAAGATGGATTGACTATGCTCAAAATAAATATGGGACTAAGAAATTCCAGATAGTTTATGACTGAAGAAACAAGGAATGATATAAATTAGCCTAGCAAAGAGGAGTTAAAGCACAAATGAAAGATGATACTAACTTTTTTAAAGTTTATTTTAGAATATCTTTGTTAGGGATTTATACCCCTGTATTGGTTCTGGGAAGTCGGGGGGGGGAGGTTTGGGGGGGAGTTGGGTTTGGGTTGGGAGGGGAGGGGGAGGGAGGTAAACATTTGTAAAAGTTTTTTTTTTCAAAAATTTTCAATTAAAAAAAAAGAGATACTATAAGCAAAAATACTATTTGAAAGCTGCCAAGGTCAGGTAATTAAAAATGTAATCTCTGAAGCCTAATTAGTGACAAGATCAATTACTATAAATATACATTCTTTGGGGTTAGGAAGATGCCACAATAGTCTCCGTTCACTTTTACATCATTTGCTTGCTGAACAAATTCTGGAGTTGTGATAATCTACTGCCAATTTGTTTTGTTATGTTTCTGAGGAACGCTAGCCAACATCTATGACCATCATTTACAGCTGCAGCCGGACTTGTCAGCAGTTCCCACACTTTTGTGTGGCCAAAGGAAAGGAATGAACTGTGGTTATCTTCAAATCCATGAAAGCCGGCCAGCATCTACTCTTCAATGGTGTCTCTATGAGACGCACATGTCTGGATGGGTGTTTCATAAATACTCTGCATGGGCCATCTTTCTCCCCAGATGCTTCTGACCCTGAGACTTTAGTTTTTGCCTTCTGGCATGAACCTGGGGGGCTTCCCAAGACATGTTAGCTCTCCATTTCTCTCATGCTGCGGGGTTTTCATCTTTCTCGGTGATGTTCCACATGACATCAAACATGACCAACAGAAATTGTTTTGAAATTTGAACAGATCTTCTGGTTTTGTGGTCTTTTCAGTCTCGTTTGGATACTGCCGGATTGTCTCCCGATTGTGTTTCTTGCAGCATTCATTTCTCGGGTTTTATTTCCCTCCTCCTTTTTCTTTCTTTTTCCTCTAGTCCTTGCAACTTTTTCAAATGTAATGAGGTGCTATTATTTTAAATTCCTTTTGCTTCCAACAGGCCTGTTGCCTGATGAGAATTGGACTGTGTTTTCTTTGAGAGCAAGGCCAGATCGCAATCAAGCAGGCTCTCTGGTGAGCATCCTTTACAAATTTATCATCTTTTTTTCTTAGCCTGAGATAATATTGAGATCGGGAGGGGGGGAAGAAAGTGCAGTGAGGGAGACCCTCTGTCTTTTTCCAAGCTTATTTATTATTTTCACACAACATTGGCAATAGGAAGACGGCTGGGCTGCTCCATTCCCCCAATTTGCTAGATATATTTAAAATAATATCATGCTGATACGTACTTGGATTACGTTATGGGTCATGTTATACTTCAGCATTTTATTAAACTACAGAAATAATTCCTCAGGTCCCGGTCCTAGCAATGTGCAGGAGGTCTGTGTGCTCCAGACCACACAACTGAAGATTTGATACTGCCATCTCCGTAGGGATGAAGAACTGGTGGGATTATAATTTGGAACCCTGCCTGCCCACTGACCCTGAAAATAAACTCTCTCAGACATTAACAGCAGCAGGATTTTCTCACTCCTCCCTCAACTCATGAGAAGAGCTTTCCTCAGACACCAAAGTGTGGAATTCCACCAGACGTAAGTATATAAACATACTTAGAAGCCAGTGGTGGGTTTCAAAAAATTTTGGAACCTCTTCTGTAAGTGTGGCCTGCTTTCTGGGTCCACTGGTGGAACCTCTTCTAACCGGTTCGGTAGATTTGATGAACTGGTTCTACCGAATAGATGCGAACTGGTAGGAACCCACCTCTGGTAGAAGCACAAGATGGGGTGAAGAAAACATGGGCCCATGTCAGTGGCTAATAAGTTTGAAGTGGTTGAAAACTTTTTTCACAGAAAGTCTCGCACCCAACAATTGGATGTGATTTGTCTATGTTTTAGGAAGGTTATGGAAGGAGCATGGTGGGTCGAGTCCAGAGGTGGGTTCCTACCAGTTCGCACCTATTCGGTAGAACCGGTTCGTCAAATCTACCGAACCGGTTAGAAGAGGTTCCACCAGTGGACCCGGAAAGCAGGCCACACCTACAGAAGAGGTTCCAAAAAATCCTATTTATAAAACTCAGTGCCTCTGTGAAAGGTAAGGATGACTACTGCGGTTGTGGTGCAATCAGAACATTGTGTGTGTTGAAGTTGTTTTAACACAAACCAAAGATGCTTTTTAAAAAACAAGTTTACATCATATTCTTATGCATTCCAGTGCTGTGTGTGAGGTAATTTAAGGTGGTTCTGACAACTGTTGTCAGCATCTTCATATCCGGTCACGTGGGCGGCAAGCCATTCCCACAAAGGAGGCCACACCCATAGAGTAGGTTTGAACAATTTTTGAAACCCACCACTGGTTGAGTCATTGGTTATCTGGGCAAGAGGTTAGCAAGTCCGCGTTCGAGACCCAAGAGCTGCCGGGGGCGGAGTTGAGTTCTTGTCCTTCACTCCAGCTCCTGCCAGGGATATGAAAGGAGCCCCCAACTGGGTATCCCCAGAGCAACAGTGATGTCGCCAGCTAATTCTTCAACCCAGAAGCACCTTGGTGCTTCTGACTCGAGTGGAAAAAGCAACAGATGCCTGTGGTGCTTAAAGGTGAAGTTCACAATTTAACCAAAGCTGACCAAAACATTGGAAATACAATGGAGGAAGGAGAAGGAAATACATTTTTTAAACGGTAGTGCGTAGAAATCAAAGGTTGATCCCAAAAGATGTTAAAAAGCACATCAAGGATTATGGTGGTGTGTGAAATATTTATCCTCCCTTTCTTCCCAAATGATACTCATAGTGCAAACAGTAGAAGAAATTAAGATTAAAAAGTTGGCATCTCCCATTCCTTCTGCCGTGCAGATAAATGGTGGTGAAAGGAATGTGACTCTTATATGCTAACTATCTTTGAGTAAGTGGAAGATAAAAACTATCTGTGAAATGTTACAAGCAGTTGAGAGGCTACAGTATACATTAAGTCACTGCCACAGAACCCAAATTCTATATGTGTATCTTGGAACAGTCCGATATAGAACCGATGTTACCATCTCATAGGACTTCAGAAGAAAGAGAAATATCTGAAAAGCGAATGTCCTTCTGCTTCTAGTCATAGAACTAACCCTGAATTAGTGTTCTTTCTGCAAAAAGAACATATTAGATGCATTATTTTAAGCTTATCATTAATTATAAGAGAAACTTTTAGAATATGTTGAAGAAAAAAACTTGGTTGGAAGAAAGGGGTTCAAACCTTGTGTTGCTGCAACCTCCCCCAATTAATAAATGAACCTATGTAACTCTCATCCCACCCCTCATCCCATCAACCAAACCAATGACTTCAGAAGGGACAGGGCTGTGCAAGAAATAAACATGTCATCTCTTCTTTGTCAAGGTACTGAGGATTTAATAGCTGCCAGCTGATGAAAGGTTGCAAGCTGTAATTAGCAAGGCTGATGCAATGAGGCTGATTTCATTACAGCTATGGTGTAACCCTTTTACGACTCTGGTGGTGGAATCCACACAAGTCATTTACTGTTTTAAAAGGAGTCTATACATAGGTGGCAATTAGATGGTGTTTCTCTCTCTCAGCTTGTATTCAGTTCTCTCCTTGTGTCTGTAGTGAATGGTAAAGAAATTTATCTCCTGCATGTAATATGTCTGTATATAGTTGTATATAAACCACTGTTAATTGTCTTAAGGCTCTGGGTGCTGTGTTATTGCTCCTGGATTTATCTCATAATACTAGTCCAGTTGCCAAAACGCTGACATTCTTGATATAAGTATATTTTAATTTCCATGGGTCCCCACTACAAACCCATAAACTCAATCCTTGAGCTGAATCCTTCCAAGTCCATGTTCTCCTGCCCTTCCCCATATACACAGCAAACCAACCAAGCTGTAAATGGCATTGATGCTCAGGAATGGACCCTTACAAGACCAGACTGGACCCTAATGGGACCTAGAACAGGATCCCACTCTTGTTCTGCCTGGAAAAACCTTGTGTTTGGGCAGAGTAAAAACAGCTTCTGGCCTCAATCCTGTCCTAACTATGCAAGCTTGCAGAATTTCAAAATTGATTGTGATCCTCTCCCTAAGAGGTCACCACCCACAGTTTGGGAACTCCTGAAATAAGGACAGAAGAGAAATATGTTTAGCTTAGGTTTATATTTGAATATATAAATGCAGCCAATCTTCTAATCCCAAGCCTATACATAAATCAGATGTGCATGCCAATATCCACTAATATACAGAGTGTTCCAAATCAAGAATGTGTACCAAATGGATATTATAAGAGGAAATTCCTAAAGCAATGTTTCAAGCTAAAAAAAAAAAAACAACTTCGCAACTCTGCATCCTGGGAAAGGTTTACAAAAATATCTACATGCGGAGGAAAAAACACAAGAATGTGAATCTATCTGTAGTCCTCCTTCTCTAGTTCCCAAATGAGAAAGTGGCTGAAACCATTTATCTCTAACAGAAATAGTAAGAAAAGTATTTCAATGTTTTGCTGATTAACTCATGGATTTATACTTTATAACAGAGGTGGGTTCCTACCAGTTTGCACCTATTCGGTAGAACCGGTTCATCAAATCTACCAAACCGGTTAGAAGAGGTTCCACCCGTGGACCCAGAAAGCAGGCCACACCTACAGAAGAGGTTCCAAAAAATTTTGAAACCCACCACTGGTCCTTGGATATGATTATTCTACACTATCCTGCTCATATTTATAAAACTCAGAGCCTCTGTGAAAGGTAAGGATGACTACTGCGTTTGTGGTGCAATCAGAACATTGCATGTGTTGAAGTTGTTTTAACGCAAACCAAAGATACCTTTAAAAAAACAAGTTTACATCCTATTCTTATGCATGCCAGTGCTGTGTGTGAGGTAATTTAAGGTGGTTCTGACAAGTTTCGTCAGCATCTTCATATCCGGTCACATGGGTGGCAAGCCACTCCCATCCGGTCACATGGGCGGCAAGCCACTCCCACAAAGGAGGACACACCCACAGAGTAGGTTCGAACAATTTTTGAAACCCACCACTGCTTTATAACATAGTCTAATCTGTAAGAATATATTTCATTACCTACTATCACAAATACAAATTACAAAAGCAAAAAAAAAAAGCTAGAAAAAGTTACCAGTAATAAATTATAAGTGGTGGGCTACAATGAGACATGATCAGTGAAGTAAAGACAAGGATAGAGAAAGGTCGAACAGCATTCTTCGAAATGAGAAAGGTCTTCTGCAGTCACAAAATAAACCGAAGACTGAATATCAGGCTTGTCAGATGTTACATCTTTTTCTATTCTGTTCTTCGGAGTAGAGAGTTGGTCTCTGACAGAAAACCATTTGAAGAAACTAGAAGCATTTGAAATGTGGATTTACAGGTGGCTGGGTGGGTTTCAACCGGTTCGCGGCGGTCCCCGCAAACCGGTTGGTTGGCGAACCCGGAAGTAAGTAACTTCCCGGAACGGCGAAGGGCCCACCCGCCCGCCCGCGCTCCTTACCCGGTTTTGACGAGTTCTGCGCTTCCACGCATGCGCAGGACGCATACAGCGCCTGCGCCATCCTCCAGGAGCAGCTGGAGCATCGCACAGACGCTAGTATGCATGCGTGCACTGCGCGTGCGCACGAGGACGCTGCCGGCCCCGTTCCAACCGAACCAGTTGGAACGGGGCGAGAAACCCACCCCTGGTGGCTGGGTTGACAAAATCACAATGCGGAAGTGATAAGCAAAGGGAAATCATCAAAGCCATTAAAAAGCAAAAGTTAGAATATTTCAGAGATGTGATGCGACACCAAGAAAAGTATGGCATACTTCACTTAATCCTCCAGGGAAAAATTGAAGGCAAATGAGGTCCAGGCAGAAGAAGAACATCATGGCTTCAGAATCTAAGGCACTGGTTTGGACAAAACTCAGCAACACTTTTTCATGTGGCTGTTGACAAAACTAGGATTGCCAACATGATCTCCAATGTCAGATGATAGCTAAGGCACAAGAAGAAGAAGAAGTGGGTTACTAATAAGAAACTCTTGGTATAATGGTCTTTTTCTATAGATCTTAATATTTATAAATTCAGTTTGAATTTTAGAACCTATTTACTAAAAATGAGATGAAAAATGTATGGGACTCCTCTGAGAAAATGTTTTCGTTTTGAAGCCCATAATGGCACATCCTCTGAAACCTTGCATCTCTCCCAAGAGACCAAAACTGTGATATTTAGGAGTTTCCTAATTGTACATTGTTCAGCAACATTTTTATTATTAATGGACCGGAATTCATCCTATATACTTTGACACTTCTCGTTTTATATTTCTGAGAAATATTACCCAAATTGGATCCCCACCACAATACTGAATAATGAACCCATTTAGGCTACTGATAGTGGTTGATTAGTTGTGTTATTATGGCTTTCCTAAACCACACATATTGCTTGAACTTTCTATGGGTTATAAAGAGGGGTAAAATCCAAAGATTGAGAAAGGGAGACAAATATTTGGGTGGTGGTACAAAAAGTTTCAGATTCCAGTTGATGAGGTAGTTGGGTGGTCTTCCTGTCCTCTCTTTATTGCAAATAAAAGCAACTTATTACACACTTCTCGGTTGCTTATAAAAGGAAATTGAGAATGTTGAGCACAGTGACATACTGAGCCATTTTGAAAAGATGTTTAAAGCAAGCAAAAATTAGTGTTGACTGTGGTGCCTTGCAGGGGTGGGTTCCGGCAGATTACTGCCAGTTTGCTCAGGGATGAACTGCATGTGTGCACGCGCTTGGTGCATGCTGTGAGTGCATGCCCAGTACAACTAAAATTGCTCTGAGCATGTGCAGAAACAAAAAACAAGATGGCAGCACCTATGGTACTGTAGGAGAACTGGTTTGGGGATGTGGCAGGCCTGGGTCTCTGCCGGTTCCAGCAACCCAGGCTGCCAAGCTTCAGCCGCCTATCAGCCGAACCAGTAGAGACCTACCAATGGTGATGTGTGATTCTATACACTGAAAAATTTAATACAAAAATGTTGTCATCCTGTTTTCCATTTGTGTGGGCTTTCCTTTTCCTTTAGCTGTGTACACAGTAGATAAAGTCATTGGTCTACCAGTGTGGTGGCATCATATTTCTCAGCCCCATGTCATGTAGTTTGGCCTGTGAATAATGTATACTAGCATTGTTGCTTAGAGGTCAGTACTTCTGGAAAATATCGGTAGCCCAGATTGAGACTGAAATCAAGATAAGGTATTTAATAATTTTTAAAAAATCACACCCCTCTCATTTCAATGCCCTTATTTTCATGGTAAATAAGGAAACACTAATCCTGGAAAATATTCAGAGATTTACTCTCTCACTAAATTCTTCTGGGATGAAATAAGTTAAGAGGTTAATTATATGGTCCACTGTGCTATTTACACTTACTGGAGAACAAGTGAATTTGTCTTGGATGAACAAGTGAATTTGTCTTGGATGAGGGACCATCAAGGTCTCAATGTGTGTTTGGAAAGTTTGCTTTATTTATGCTACACTGGCAAAACAAATAAAAACAAACAGGCTTTCTTTCAGCAGGCAGAGGTCAAATCCTTAGCTACAACTTCAGGCAACTCTCTAAGATCAACTAATAAGTAGCAAGTCTAATCTCCTTGCTGCTTACCCCCCCCCCCCAATCTCTCAGAGATTTTCCTAACTTGGTAGAATGTGCTGGACAACATATTTCTGAGCCAATGGTGACACTTCATAGCAACTTTGTGGGTTGACATCCAGAATATCTGGAGGGCAACTGATAGGGGAAGCCTGAAAAAAAAAAAAGAAATCTTTCCCAGCTGAACTGAAGTCCTTTCCACTATGAAGAAGAAATAATAATTCCAACATAATATAAAATGTCAAACTCTTGATGTGCATAATGATTCATACCTGCTTCCCTCCCATGTTTGTTCCACCTCTGCTGAAAATATGACTTTATAAAGATTTGATGAAAAACTTGCAATTCTTACATATGGACAGAATGGCTGGGATGTCTTCTCCATTCTTTTTATGACATTAAACCATCCTGCCCTTACTTGAGTTTCAGCAGTTGTAGCCTTGGTGTATTTGAAGCAGAGGTGGGTTCCTACCAGTTCGCACCTATTCGGTAGAACCGTTTCGTCAAATCTACCGAACTGGTTAGAAGAGGTTCCACCAGTGGACCCGGAAAGCAGGCCACACCTACAGAAGAGGTTTCAAAAATTTTTGAAACCCACCACTGACACACACAAACACACACACACACACACAGACAGACAGACAGACACAGAGAGAGAGAGAGAAAGGAAGAAATAAATAAATAAAAAAGAAAAAAGAAAGAAAAAGAGTTAGAGAGATGAAAGAAAAAAGAAAAAAGGGACAGAGAGACAAAAGGAAGGAAAGAGAGAGAGAGAGAGAGGAAGGAAGGAAGGAAGGAAGGAAGGAAGGAAGGAAGGAAGGAAGGAAGGAAGGAAGGAAGGAAGGAAGGAAACACATGGCCGGCAAGCCACTCCCACCAGATCACATGGCCAGTTAGCCACTCCCACAAAGGAGGCCACACCCACAGAGTAGGTTCCAAAAATTTTTGAAACCCACCACTGATTGATTTGAAGGTATTCGGTTGGACAAAGGTATTTTAAGCAAGGTAGTACAGAAGGTAACCTTAGAAAGAGACTAAACAGTGTAAGTGTCTTAGCGACACAATGGAGCTCTGAGGGAAGAGAAAAAAAATAGCATTGCAGAAAGCAGGAAAGAGATTTGGAAGAGGCAAAAAAGAGCAGGACTTTTACAAATTGTTCTTTTCCATCTGCAACTCATCCAGAAAAAGAGGGCTTTGATTCAACAAAGCTCCATCTGAGAGCTCCACACTCAGGCAAGCAAGCATCTGCTGGTAAAATTAGTGAAATATCATTTCTTAAAAGAAAACTAAAGGGAGACCTTTTCAAAGTTGCTGCTTCTGTAAAGTTTTAGCCAGGCAGCTTCAAGGGCTTTACTGAAATGCCTCTTTGACGTTTTACTCCAGCACCTCGTTTTAAAACAGGGGTAGAAGAAAAGGCAGTCCAGCAATCTCCCGAATTCTTCAGGAAAGAACCGATTTTAAAGCTGTGGAGAAACAAGGAAGAAAAATGTTAAAATTAAATTTTTGAAAGATCTGAAACTTGTCTTTTCATCATTTGTTCTTCAGGGTTACCATGCTTGTTGACATGCTTATTGGCAAGGTTAATCTCTTCTGCTTATCATTCAGTATTTGTTATTAGTACAACATTTTTTAAGCCTGAAAAGGTATGGTTTGATCTTAAATATAAATCATGGGACATAATAATCCTAATCAGAGGTGGGTTCCTGCCAGTTCGCATCTGTACGGTAGAACCGGTTCGTCAAATCTACCGAACCAGTTAGAAGAGGTTCCACCAGTGGACCCGGAAAGCAGGCCACACCTACAGAAGAGGTTCCAAAAATTTTTGAAACCCACCACTGACACACAGACAGACAGACAGACTCACACAGAGAGAGAAAGAGAAAGAAAGGAAGAAAGTGACCAGTGATGACCTGCTCTCCAACCGCAAAGAAAAACAGCCAGAATGGGATGGGATGGGCCGAAGCAATGTGAGCCAGACATTTACCATTTCCAGGATGACCACACAGGCTGAATCCAACCACATCACAGGCCAGATCTGGCCCATGGGCCTCTGACCCCTGCCCTATACCATTTCAGATATGATAGCATGTCTCTGAACTCTTTTAACATTTACTGATAATGGCATATCAATATAATACATTTGAGCATTTTTTAAACTGGTCTAGCCAACCAGCCACTCTGGTCAAAGAATAGGAATTGGGAGACAGGTGAGTTGCAAATCTCCTCCAGTAATAATGCAAACTCTCCCTTCATATGCAAGAAAGGGAGATAAATTCATCCATGAAATATTACATAAGTGATACCTATTCTTTGATTGACAGAAAACGCACGGGAAAGAGCAGAACTTCTCACTTTGCAGTACCCTAGCTGTTGTGACTCAGCAGATGTCTGCTGTGAGTCTTTTCGGGATACAAGATTCATTATGCAGCTGGGGCTGGTTAGAAGCAAGTTTGGAGATAAAAGGACGGATGCTGCCACGCCCTAGTCGCTGGAGTCAACGTTCCTTTGTGCGTGCCTTGGTTTGTACAACATTGTTTGATCATCAGTCGTGGTTTATGTAAGATTCACTTGGATAAGTGCGCTGTCTGTTTGTAACCCTGATTCATAGAGACTTTGGAAGAAGTGTTTTGCTTTCGTTTTCTTCAAATTGAGTTGCTGTAAGAAAGATTTGTTTTCATTACGTTATCTGGTCAAAGACTTGTATTTATGTTATTTCTGGGCTCGAAGCCAGTTCGAACTGAGAATTGATAAAGAAAGACTTCCTTTTAAGTTGCCTGCCTGCGTTTGTTAACGAGCCGTGAAGGGGGGACAGAACACCTAGCTATGGAGACATCAGATTTTCAGAGCAGGAAAGCAGAAATCAACATGATTTCTTATGAGAGCTGAATCCTTCCTGTCTGGAAGAGAATAAAATGTCTTAAATTGCACAAGGGCTCTCCCACAGAAAGAACAAGCAAATATTCTGAAGTTCCCCATTTTTTAAAAGTGTAAAATATGTCTGTTACATTAAAAATATATATATTTTAAATCTCAAAACTCCCATGACTTCGCTTGCAAAATCATCTGTTGATCAGTTTGAAGAATGTTGAAGAATATAAAAGGAGAACACGCCATGTAAAAGAGGGCATCCCCTGTGATTTGATCTTGGCATCACCTTTTGACTTTTGCATACATAGGTTGATGGAAGAAAGGAAGCAGAGAACAGAAGAGATACCGTTTTGTGAATATAAGAGTACACAGGTACACACTCAAGGGCAATTTGATTCTTCCAGATATTTTAGACTACAACTCTCATAACCCCTAATCATTAGCTATGCTACCAGGATCTTGCTTAATCTTAAGAATGGACCAGGATGAAGAACTTGTGACCTTCTAAATGTTACTGAACTAGAACCTCTAGCTCCTTTTATTGCTGGGTGGAGTTGTTGGGAAATGAAGTTCAACATTATCTAAACGCTTCAAGGTGCTAGTTGTCACCTACAAAGCCCTTCATGGTATCAGACCTGGGTACTTGAGAGACCGCCTACTGCCAATTACCTCCACTAGACCAATAAGATCCCACAGATTAGGCCTCCTCCGAATTCCATCAGCCGGCCAGTGTTGACTGGCGACTACCTGGAGGAGGGCCTTCTCTGTGGCTGCTCCGACCCTCTGGAACGAACTCCCCATGGAGATTCGTACCCTCACCACCCTCCAGGCCTTCCGCATAGCTCTTAAAACCTGGCTGTTCTGACAGGCCTGGGGCTAAAGACTTACAGCCCCACTCGAATGGTATGACTGTTGTGCTTTTAACTGTGTATGGTCTTTATGTTTTGTAACTTTGTCTGTTTTTCCCCTCCCTTGAATTGTGAGCCGCCCTGAGTCCCTTTCAGGGAAAAGGGCGGCATACAAATAAAGTAAAATGAAAATAAAATGAAATAAACAAGATGCTATGACACCAAATTATGCAAATCAGTAAGATGGGAACTCCCCAGAACTTCAATATTATTTTTCAAAAGTAGGTAAGGGAGACTTATTAAAGACAAATACAGCTCATTTTTAGTCAGTGTAAAGAGATACACACTGGAGAGAGAAGAAAAAAGAAGAGATAAAATTAAAGTACACATTCTGCAGGGAGACATTGCTCAGAGAGACAAATCAAAGAAGACCTGAAATCTTCTTGGACAACTCAGTAAAAACTTCCGTTCATTGTATAATTGATCTCTTACAAGGTAGAGCTGAGGAGTTTGTTCAGTTTCTAGTGGATAAAGTCGCTCGGATTCAGACAGACCTGGACTCCAATTGCTCAGAGCCAGCCGAGGTACCAGGGAAGGGTCTTGAGCGGAATTTATGAATTGATTTGCAGGTACAGGTGTGCTAAGATGTCTGCTTTATTAAATTGGAAATTTAAGGATCGTTTTGCCTTGGATTCTTGATTTAATTCTACATGATACTTGGAACGCTGACACTTATATTGTCAAAGTTCCCAGTGTGAGGAAAAGGAGAAACAGGAATGGGGGAATGAATAGAAATAACTGTACAGCCCTGCTTTCTCTATTATAAACAATCCAACATCATCTCCACAAGTGCCATAATTATTAACAGAATAGTAGAGTTGGAATGGACTTTGGAGGTCTTCTAGTCCAACCCCCTGCTTAAGCGGGAAACCCTACACTATTTCAGACAAATGGTTATCCAACATCTTCTTAAAAACTTCCAATATTGGAACATTCACAACTTCTGGAGGCAAGTTGTTCCACTGATTAATTGTTCTCACTGTCAGGAAATTTATCCTTAGTTCGAAGTTGCTTCTCTCCTTGATTAGTTTCCACCCATGGCTTCTTGTCCTACCCTCAGGTGGTTTGGAAAATAGTGTGACCTCCTTTTCTTTGTGGCAAGGCCCTTAGATATTGAAACACTGCTATCCAAAAATGATACGCTACTTTATTCATTGTGTACTTTATTCATTATTATTATTATGGCTTTAAAATACAAAAAGGAACTTGTTCCAAAGAATGTGAAGTTAGTCCTAAATGAGAAACTATCCCTTCCAGCAGTTTTTAATACCACCTACTGATAATAAGAATAATTAATATTAGGTGGTATCAAAATTAATAAATAATAATACTTTGTTTGATTCTGTTTGCCATATCACTCTCTTTATGTTTTCCTGTTATATAACATTTGTAGGCTCAAAAAAGGGGAAGAGAATAAGAATGTTTAGCTCATGGCTTATGGATGGGGATAAAACTGGAGGCATCAGGCCATGCTAATGAAATAACTAACCATGAAAGTTTTTTAAAAATAATCATCTGAATTTAAAAACAGGGTTGCCCCAAAACAATTTATTGCCTAAGCTGGAAATAGTTCTATTCAATGATATCAAGGATCACAACACCCAATTATTTTAGCAACTGAAGAAGAAAACAGGAGACAGAGTCTTTATATGGATTCTGGAGCTATAAAAGATCAAGCCTTAGTGATTATTTAGGTGGGAGATAACCAGAGAATTTTGTAGTTATAAGTTAAATGAAACTATGGAAAATGTACAGCAGGCAATAAAAAACCATTTTTAATTGTTGCCAAGAATACTGCATGTATAGGTCCATAAAGTGTACACATGAGGACTCAAACTCAACTTGAGGAAATTTACACATTAAGGCAGAAAAGGCTGCATCTCTTTCCCTCTTCCTGACAATAAAATTACCACAATGATTAATCTTTTTATGCTATGTCATATATTTTTATTTATGCTTAGCTTGATGTGCTTTCTGGCCCTCTGACTGGTGACACTTACAAAATTGTGCATCTTCATATCAAAAAAATTCTAAAAACATTTGAACTATTAGTAATATTAGCATTAATAATATTAGTAAAATTACTAATAGTAATTTTAAACCTAAACTTGGCTTAAAAACAGGCTTGCCACAATTCCAGTCACAATGTATTATACAGTTATGGGCACCACAATGGAAAAGTTCACTCATGGTGTTAGATGTAATTATGACCTTTTGCAAAGGTGGGCGGGGGATCTATAGAAAATCTACGCAGACAAACTGGATATGAGTAGAAAATCCTGTAGGTATTTGGCCTTAATCGCCGTACCCAATAATGAGCATCCTTAATTGGGTTTGAAAAACAACTGGCAAGTAAGATCGTTGTTTCTACAGAGCAGTGACGTGCGGTGAGGATTATAGTTGGTGAGGAAGAGCACGGCAGCGGCAAGAATCAACGTCCCCACCACTGACATGGCGGACATAAACGCGAGATGCCTGGCCTGTTGGACACAGCAGCGAGAACGTCCCTGCCGCTGCTGCGCTCCGCTGCCCCACGCCCCACGCCTCCTCCGACCCTCATCCACTGTGACTCTGGAGTCTGGCAGCAACTACCTTAGTCTTTTTCCTTTTAATTATTCTTTTCTTTTCCTCATGACACTAGTGAGGCCCCGCCTCCCCTGCCTCCCCTGACTGCACGTCCCTGCTACAGAGATATGATATGGTAGATCCCCCACCTATACTGCTGCTTTCTGGACTAGTTACAATTTCTGGACCATCACCAAGGCCCATCCCACAAAGACCACTTTGGAGTAACCCAGCCTTGGATTAGATTCATGCAATAGTGGCTATTTCTTCCTCGGTGAAATCAGGACTGGCCACCACTTTTGGACACTCTCTGTCCCACCTCATTATTTTATCTTACTTGGCTAGCATGCTACAAAATAAGTTCCAGCCACGAGCATCTTTTCCTCTAATCCCACCTATGTTTAGAGCAGTGGTGGGTTTCAAAAATTGTTCAAACCTACTCTGTGGGCGTGGCCTCCTTTGTGGGAGTGGCTTGCTGCCCATGTGACTGGATGGGAGTGGCTTGCCGCCCATGTGACCGGATATGAAGATGCCGATGACACTTGTCAGAACCACCTTAAATTACCTCACACACACAGCACTGGCATGCATAAGAATAGGATGTACACTTGTTTTTTAAAAGGCATCTTTGGTTTGCGTTAAAACAACTTCAACACACGCAATGTTCTGATTGCACCACAAACGCAGTAGTCATCCTTACCTTTCACAGAGGCACTGAGTTTTATAAATAGGAGCATGATAGTGTAGAATAATCATATCCAAGGACCAGTGGTGGGTTTCAAAAAAATTTGGAACCTCTTCTGTAGGTGTGGCCTGCTTTCCGGGTCCACTGGTGGAACCTCTTCTAACCGGTTCGGTAGATTTGACGAACTGGTTCTACCAAATAGGTGCGAACTGATAGGAACCCACCTCTGGTTCAGAAACACTCTTAGAAAATCAAAGGTGCAGCCCAAAATTTTCCTTCAAAATAGGTTTCTCTGCCCAGCAAAAAGGTAAGTAGCACAGAAGCAAAATGGGGTGATAGGAAGCAACCACACCTGTTTGCATTTTAAGAAATAGGTGTTTTATGCCTGGTTGCTTCCCACAATGGTGTCACCTCTAAGAGTGTCCATAACATGCTTCCTAAATCCCAAAATATCCATCCGCCTAGGAAGATTGGGAACCTCTAGTAAGACCTCTGGCAGATCTGAGCTTCAGAAGCCCCCTCATCCCACAAGAGATTTTTCTGTAACTAAAGTTCCACCAATGTCAAATTAAAACACAGCTCAGCTAATTTTTCTGTCCCATGGGCTATTCATTCATTCTGTTTAGTTGAAAGTTCTTTCCCATCTGTGGATGATGACAGCTGAGTCTTTTGTAAACAAAATACACTAACTGAATGAGAGAGGAAAAAAAAAACCCAACCCACCCGACCACTGGATTAACTTCTGAAATGAATGCTCTGTTTCATTCATGTGTTGCAATTGCTAATTTTGTCTGATTTCTTACCCTTGGTTACTGGCAGAGGAACTGTTATGGCAATCTCCTGAAAAGCTCCCTGTTTTCTCCATGGAAAGCACTTGATAATTTGCAATGCATTTCAGCTATTAATCATTTTAAAGAGCTTTAAATGAGCATGGAGCCCTTTGAGCCCCTTCTGCATGTTACAGGCATGGATCAGGGACCTTATTACAAATTGCTTTTGTCTGGCCTCCTAATGCCAAATCAACCTGAGAAGGGGAGAAATATATCACCGTTGAGTTTTATTACGAGGCAGAACTATTACAAACACATCCCAAGAAATGTTCTTGAACCATTCTGCTAATAACGGCGAGGTCTGATTTCTTGGTTTTAACTTACCTCCATTTCACATTTTCTGTGATATTTTCCAGATATAAAATGCTATGATGAAGAGTCATTCAAAAGAGAGGAAAGCTGCAATTATGTTCTCTTGCACCCCCTTTCTTAAAAAAAGAGAGGGAAGAAAAGAGCAGTGAACAGAAAGATTGGTTTACATACATCAGTGAAGGACAGTATAACAAAGATCAGTCTGGACCATTTCCCCCCCTTCCCCCCTCCCACAATTGACTTATCAGCAACAGCCATTGTAGCAGATTTGGAAATTACATAATAGCCAGGAACCATATATATTTAACTTGGCACAGCCTTGAAGTGTTGCTGATTTATTATTGTAAGAATTTTGTTTTAGAGAAATGAAGAAGTCTTTAATAAAAGAACAATAGAATACCTAGAATACCAGTAGAGAGTGTTGCTTTCAAAGGTACCCTTATCGTGACAGTATAAATAAACTAGGAAAATTGTTCAAGATGGCAAAGAAGACACAGCCTTCCCTGCAAGTGAAAACAGTGACATCATCAAAGATCTATGCTAGCCAATCATTTGCAGAAGCTAATCACGAGAAAAAAGCAACAGAAAATATTATTTACCAGTTTGGCATATTATGAAGTCTTTTAATTAACTAACTTGAAGCACCCATTCTTCACTTTTGTGCTTTTTAGCAGGTTATTCAATCCCAAAGGGTGAAAGTTGCCAAATTTTAAGCCAAGTGAATGTTTTTATTTATCTCATTTATTAATTAAACTTGTTTCCCCTGCAGGGTGACAAACGTGAAAATGTTCGGAAAGAGTGAAAAATATATCTAACAAGATAGAGTTTAATTTACTGAAAATTATTAAAAGTACTTTTGTGTCTCCTACTACAAAAATGCAGCAGGACCAAATAATTTGCAATCTCATTGATCAAAAAGAGGAAAAAAAAGTCCTCTTTTCAAAATGTTTTTGCTTCCAACTCATCTAGAAACTAAAGTTTTGTTATTTCTACTTGTAAATGCCACTAAACGGGCATACCTACATTAAACTGCATGTCCCAATGCACACATACTTGGCAATTATTGAGAATGTCACCAATTATGTTTTTGACAATTTTTAAAATATGGCTTAATAAAGATTATGGTTTTGTATGTTGGTTTCCATTTGTATTTCATTCATTGTTTTTTAACTGTTGTGAGGTACCCAGAATCACATCCATGAGATTTTTTTTTTTTTAGATTTAAAGTTTATTTATATGCCGCCCTTTTCCCTGGGGGGACTCAGGGAGGATTACAACTTAAAAAGGGGGGGGGGAGACAAACTTTTAACATATAAGACAAATACATAATTAAAACACGACATTCATACTATTCGGGCGGGTTGTAGTCTTAACCCCAGGCCTGACGGGATAGCCAGGTTCTGAGGGCTGTGCGGAAGGTCTGGAGGGTGGTGAGGGTACGAATTTCCACGGGGAGATCGTTCCACAGCAATAGCAATAGCAGTAGCAGTAGACTTATATACCGCTTCATAGGCCTTTCAGGCCTCTCTAAGCGGTTTTACAGAGAGTCAGCATATTGCCCCCAACAATCTGGGTCCTCATTTTACCCACCTCGGAAGGATGGAAGGCTGAGTCAACCCTGAGCCGGTGAGATTTGAACCGCTGACCTGCTGATCTAGCAGTAGCCTGCAGTGCTGCATTTAACCACTGCGCCACCTTGGCTCTTGGGTCACAGGGTCGGAGCTGCCACCGAGAAGGCTCTCCTCCACGTAGTTGCCAGTCGACATTGACCGGCAGATGGGACTCGGAGGAGGCCTAACCGGTGAGATCTACTAGGTCGTGTGGAGGTAAGATACCCCCCCACCATATAAATTGAACAAATAAATAAAAAGAAACCTCACAACTGTGTCTAATAGGACTTCCTACAAGGTAAGTGTGCATAAATCTACTGAGATGGGGATGCTATGGCCTCCCAAAGTGTTGCTGCAGCTTTAGCTAGCATGGAAAGTGGTGAGGAATTCTGGGAGCCGTAGTTCAGCAGCATCTAAAAGGCAAGAGTTTCTTTATCCTTGCTGCAAAACTTGCAGTCTCAGTCAGTATATCATAAACCAATCAAAATAGGCAGTGGGATCTTCTTAATTGGTGCTAAGACTGCTATCTTAAGAGATCAGGTTTTGCTGGTTATATCAAGGCGCTCTCTCTCTCTCTCCAAATGGCCAAAAGGAAGCCAAGGGGGTTAAAAGTTGAACTATGTAGATGGCTTAAAATGTGAGTATGACAGCCTCTGCAGTCTGGGAATATTATATAGATTCATGTTTGACAGGGACTATATGAAACCCACAGAATCATATGTCTGGAGTATAGGAACCAAACTCTTGGCTTTGACATATTTAAAATGCCAGGTTGTCAAAGAATAAGCTGAAAGGAATGCCCTTTGTGATTCATTTTCATCAGAGATTTATTTTGGCAAATTGTTCAAGAGAAGGATTTCCTTCCTGATAAAGCACTCTCTAGGCTGGGATAGAATTTCCTGGAAATATAGGCATTATCTTCTCTTTAATGGTACCTTGTATTTCCCAAGATGATCAGTTTCAAAAGTTGATGAGGCTCTCAGCAGTTCAAATCAACATAGCCGCTCTCTCCCGTATGACCAATAATGTTAAAGGGAAGAGTTACACAATGGTGAGCCAAGAGAGACCAAAATGCAAGCCAAGCATAAGTTGGTGGCACAGTGGTTAGGGTGCAGTACTGCAGGCCACTTCAGCTGACTGTTATCTGCAGTTCAGCGGTTCTAATCTCACCGGCTCAAGGTTGACTCAGCCTTCCATCCTTCCGAGGTGGGTGAAATGAGGACCCAGACTGTGGGGGCGATATGCTGACTCTGTAAAACCGCTTAGAGAGGGCTGAAAGCCCTATGAAGCGGTATATAAGTCTAACTGCTATTGCTATTGCTATTAAAATGCCAACCTGGAGAAAGTGGACCCAAAACATTTCAATGGAGATATCCCGCCCCCACCTTTGCCAGGACTGTGACACATTTTTAAATTAAGCCCAAAATAGAACTACAGATTGGAATCCTCTGAAAGATAAGTGCAGCATTAAATTTTCCATAACCGGGCTTATTCCCTTGCAATTATTGTGGCCCAGGACTCAAACTTTGAAGAAAGGATCCAGCTAAGCCAGTGGAATGTCAGCCTTGGAAGACACCTGGTCAACACAGGCACCAACAGAACAGCTGGAGCAGTCAAATAAGGATGTATTGCATCAAAGCTCTTAGATTCCGATAGCAGAATAAAGACATTCAATAAGGCTCCTGGCCAAGGAAAGGAGGAACAAACAGCTGACTATAGCTTCATTTAAAAGATAGCCCTGATCTATGTTGGAAATGAGCTCCTGATTTCCAGTTCTGGGGTATTATTCTATGAAGTTTGCTTGAGAAACTCTGACTCTGGACTGTTGACAAACCCTACTGGGCTCTCTGAATTTTGGGCTGGATTTTGACTATTCTTTAGCATGCTCATTGAAAGTGAAAGCTTTCTTTTCCAGAGACTCTGTTTTGATCTACATTCCTTTCCTTATCTGCTGTTGTCTCTTCAGCCTTGAGTAAATTGCTACTGTCACCTAGTGAGGCCAGTGAGAGTTTGAAACTTGAAACAGGACAAGAGGGGAACTTAGGATGACTGATTATGTGCCATGAAGTTGTTTTCAACTCCTGGCAACCACATGGATTTTCTTCATGATCATCTCTAACCTGGCCCTTTAGTTCTTCCAATGATGCACTGTACTGCCATTGTAACTGGGTCTACCCATTTTGCTTGTAATCATCCTATACTTCTTTTTTCTTCTGTATCTTCCGGCATTACGGCCTATTCTGCCAAATATAACTAATATAGTGGGCAGGTGGTACATAACTTCCAAAGTTGAAGTATGTCCCAACGTTCCAGCCCAGCTCAAGTAAGTTGAAAACTGCACCAACATGCACTAAGACTTGCTAAGTTCATTTATTTATTGCAATATTACAAAACACAATATAAAATAGTGTATTTAAAACATTAACTTTTAATTAACACTAACTTTTTAAATTATTAATTTTAATTATTTACTTGAGTTATTTCCTCTAGATCAGTGGTTCTCAACCTGTGGGTCAGGACCCCTTTGGGGGTCGAATGACCCTTTCACAGGGGTCACCTAAACCATTGGAAAACACATATTTTCTATGGTTTTAGGAACTGAGATACCAATTTTATGGTTGGGGGTCACCACACAACATGAGGAACTGTATTAAAGGGCCGTGGCATTGGGAAGGTTGAGAACCACTGCTCTAGATCAAGCTGACATAGAGGTTGTGCCTTTACCTTGCAATTTCCCCAGAAAAAGTAGCTTTAGAGATTATAATTAGCCCAAAGTACCGGTAGCTAGTGAGCTCTATGGTCAAGTAAGGCCTTGAACCCAGGCCTCCTTTGTCCAGGAGGCACCTCAGCTCAAGATTATACTAGCATTTCTGTTGTGGCCCAGCAGGAGCCGTTGGAGCTGCCACCAGACTCCGACAGCAAGGGGCCCTATGAGTCGGCCCTGGAGAATGTGGAGGACCCTGGGCAGAGTTCCAACTATGAGCAGGGCACAGAGAGACTGGTTGGCCACCAGGTGGCACCTGAGCCTTGAATCAGTGGGGAGGAGACAAGGGAGAGTGATCCAGAAACCAACAGTGAGTTGTTCCTGGATGCACGCCATCGAAGAGCTACTCGGTGTCAGGAGCAATTACGTAATTACAGGAGGTAATTACGCTCAGCTGATGGTCATTTGGCTCCTCTCTAGACTATAAAAAAGACTGTTTGTGCCACGCCCTTCTTGCAGAAGTCAACGCTTTGACTAAAGAGAAACTAACTTGGCAGGCTGGATTGCTGCCAAGGTTTGTCTGAATTGCTGCCAGGGTTTGTCAGACTTGCTGCCAAGGTCCTTATCTGTTTGTTTACTTGGCTGTCAGCCACCGAGATTCTGGTCTTGTTATTAAAGGACATTCCATTTAAGCTTGTCTCGGCTTTCGTTACTGGATGGAGGAGTGGGTCAGAACACATTTCTCTCTTGGCAAAAAATGTAAGAAAATTATTTTTGTGAAGTTAGATAGGAAGATTCTGCCCATTGAATCTATGACCATAATTTATCGATGTTCAACTCTTGAATGATATTGATTATGGGGGTGCCTTGTGGTTGGAAGCTTAGGCAGTTTAGAAACTGAAAAGGCTTAAATGCTAAAATATATGTCTATTGTATATAGGGGAAATGTTAATACTTGGCCACATCCTGAGATTCCTTAACTGTAAAGCAGAGACAGCAGAAAACAGAAAGCAAAAGACTTATTGCTGAAGAATTCCTAGACCCAGAAAGTACAGTTCATTGTGGTCTTTCTAGAGTGGAACAAAAATGAGCAAGCACCTGTAATAAATGCAAACTTTTCCCTAGAGCAAGAGGTTTCTATACCCAAAGTATAAGTAATATATTAGGGGGATCAAGAGAAGCGAAGCCAATTTAGATTTGCAGCAACTTAAATACAGGCTGCAAATCCAGTGACTTATGATGTTGCAAAGCTTTGTGGCTTTTTCTTCTGAAATGTGCAAACCAAATTTCCTTTTATTCCTGTTACCCTTTGAGACAGCCAGTCTTATGCTTCATATTCTCCACATCCCCTTTCTCAATATTTTGTAGATCTTATCTGATTGCTCAATGCCTCCCTTGCTCAAAGTTTGGAGAGGAAATTGTTCTCACCTTTTGTGTTCCTAGTAAAAATGCACAAAGGTCCATTTTTATGCTACATGAAATATGTAAATTATTTCATTATTCTAAATTCATCCTAAAATGATTTTTTTAATGATGATAATATTGCAGCTGAACGTATCTATGAAGAAATTTAGATACAAAGTGGTCTATAAATCATATTAACATATTTTATTAATTTCCTAGAGCAGCCCATAGTCATTCTCTTGAATGTCAATCTAGTCATCTTTAGCATTCACAGGTACGTGTGAATAGTACCTACCTACAATTGCAACTTAGTCAATAAATGAGGGATCAAGCAAACTGTGATATAGAATGCTTTGTGAACCCAGTGAATAATTAGGTAATTATTATGCTTAAATAAGGAATGACTTATAAAGGAGACATGAATCAGGCTTCACAGTTTTATGAAGTTTCCCCCCAGAGTCAAACAAATAAATCTAGATAGCCTTTAGGCCAGTGTTTCTCAACCTTGGCAACTTGAAGACGTCCAGACTTCAACTCCCAGAATTCCCCAGCCAGCATTTGTTGGCTGGGGAATTCTGGGAGTTGAAGTCTGGACGTCTTCAAGTTGCCAAGGTTGAGAAACACTGCTTTAGGCAATCCCAATAACAATACTGCTGAGAATGAAATAGGGAGAGGGACGAAAACCCCATACATTTCAATGGTGACTAAGATAAAGGTTCCTTTCACACATATGTGCTAGTCATTCCCGACTCTAGGGGGCGGTGCTCATCTCCGTTTCAAAGCCGAAGAGCCAGCGCTGTCTGAAGACGTCTCTGTGGTCATGTGGCCGGCATGACTAAATGCTGAAGGTGCATGAAACGTTGTTACCTTCCCATCAAAGGTGGTACCTATTTTTCTACTTGCACTTTTTACATGCTTTCGAACTGCTAGGTTGGCAGAAGCTGGGACAAGTAACGGGAGCTCACTCCATTACACAGCGCTAGGGATTCGAACTGCTGAACTTTCAAATCAACAAGCTCAGTGTCTTAGCCACTGAGCCACCACATCCCTATCAATGTGTTAGAAGTGCTCGGTTCGATTCGGATCTATTGGATCTCCATAAGTGCTCTAGGCGTCTCTTCCGGCGCTTCCTCTCCCGGAGTTCCTCGGTGAACCAAGGTGGCCTCCGGGATCCACTACCTCGGAGCGGCCGTAGTGGCGCAATCCGGTCAAGAGACTCCGTCACTGCTGAGTTCCAGGCAGCAACCAGAGTCTCCACCGGACTGTGGGCGAGGGTATCAGGAATAACCCCAAGCTCCGTCTGGAACCTCAAGGGGTCCATAAGTCGCCTGGGGCGGAACCACCTGGTCGGTTCCTCCTCCCTACAGTGGAGGTTTGGTCTCCAAAAGTCAAGCCTCAGTAGGCAGTGGTCTGACCACGACAGGGGTATGATCTCACTGCCCCTCAGACCAAGATCACAAGTCCACTGCTCCGAGAGAAATACGAGGTCGAGCATGTGACCCGCTGAGTGGGTTGGGCCCCGAATTACTTGGGTCAAGCCCATGGCTGTCATGAACTCCTGCGGCCATCAGAGTGTTCACCGAGCGAAGGCAAATTGAAATCCCCCAGAACCATAAGCCTGGGGAACTCAATTGCCAGCTCGGCTACCGACTCGAGGAGCGAGGGGAGGGCTGCTGCAACGCTGTTGGGGGGCAGGTACGTTAACAGCAAACCCACTTGACCCTTGAGGTCCAACTTCACCAGCAGGGACTCACACCCGACAAGCTCCGGAGCAGGGATCCTACGAGGTGCTAGAGACTCTCGGTCTCTCTCAGGCTGGGGGGTCAAACACTACACCCCTCAGACAGGGTCCGCAACTTGGGAGTCCTCCAGGACCCACAGCTGACTTTCGAACACCATCTGTCAGCTGTGACCAGGGGGGCATTTGCCCAGGTCCGCCTGGTGCACCAGTTGCGCCCCTACCTGAACCGGGAGGCTCTCACAACAGTCACTCGTGCCCTTGTGACCTCTAGGCTGGAGTACTGCAATGTGCTCTACATGGGGCTGCCCTTGAAGAGTATTCGGCGACTTCAGCTAGTCCAGAATGCGGCCGCACGAGCGATTGTGGGTGCACCTCGCTTCACCCACATAACACCTATCCTCCACGAGCTGCACTGGCTACCTGTCGATCTCCGGGTACGCTTCAAGGTGCTACTCGTCACCCATAAAGCCCTTCATGGTAGTGGATCTGGGTACTTGAGAGACCGCCTACTGCCAATCACCTCCATTCGACCAATTAGATCTCACCGATTAGGCCTCCTCCGAGTTCCATCCGCCGGTCAATGTCGACTGGCAACCACGCGGAGGAGAGCCTTCTCGGTGGCAGCTCCGACCCTATGGAATGATCTCCCCGTGGAGATTCGTACCCTCACCACCCTCCAGACCTTCCGCACAGCCCTTAAAAACTGGCTATCCCGTCAGGCCTGGGGCTAAAGATTGCAACCCGCCCGAATGGTATGAATGTTGTGTTTTAATGATGTATTGTTCTATATGTTAAAAGTTTGTCTCCCCCCCCCTTTTTTAAGTTGTAAGCCGCCCTGAGTCCCCCCAGGGAAAAGGGCGGCATATAAATTAAACTTAAATACAAAAAAAAAAATCAATGGTGACTATATTCCTTCAATTAAATGCCTTTTCAAATTGTTATTATGCAAAGGGGACCAATCTAATCCCAACATTTCAGGGGAAAGGTGCAGCTCCATTTCTTGTTATTTGCTCATTCTTAGGGCTAAACTATACAGTACACAAAATATACAGTATATCATGGAGCTAGCTGACTGGCATATTAAAAACATAAACATACAAAATGGTGCAATTCAACCTAGGATACTCATATGCAAAGGATGAGTGAAATTTAATTTATCACTTAGTCCTTTTAAAAATAAAACTTTGTACATCTTGTTGCACACATATAGGATTAATAGTTGATGTTGTTAGTTGCAAAGTCATGTCCCACGCATCGTGACCCCATAGACAATGTTCCTCCAGGCCTTCCTGTCCTCCACCATCCTCTGGAGTCCATTTAAGCTCACGCCTACTGCTTCAGTGACTCCATCCAACCACTTCATTCTCTGCCATCCCATTCTTCTTTTGCCCTCAATCTTTCCCAGCATTGGACTCTTCTAAAGTGAGGCCTACCACTCTCATTAGGTGGCCAAAGTATTTGAATTTCATCTTCATGATCTGACCTTCTAAAGAGCAGTCAGGGTTGATCTCCTCTAATGTGTTTTTAAATTTTTAAATTATTTTTTTAAATGCATCTACAGTATACTGTATGGGAAAGATTTCACTAATCAAAGACCTTGGGGGAAAAGGCTCCAGTTTTTTAAATGGTGGCACTGGCTCTTATTTGACTACAGTATATTTATTTTAGATTTTTAAATGAAAATATATTTAAACAAGGGAACTTGTGTGAAAATATCATCCTATTTGGTTTCTAGAACTTTCAGCAATGAGTTTGATGCATGGGTGTACTGGTTTAAGTTGGAGAAGGTGCTAAGGTGTTTCTTGCCAATACCTGGGACTAAATCCCATGCAGAATTAGTAAGCAAATCTAGGCCTGTATCAAACTAAAATCCTGCAAGTTAATAAACAAAACTGTCCAATTTACTGAAAATTGCATTAGACTGCATATTGCAAATAGCTTAGGAGGGGAAGACTAAAAGGCAGTCAACCTATTTGGTGTTGGACGTAATTGTGTATTTCTAAAGCAAGCAACAGATTATCTAAAGAATTGTTCAAACTGTGACAGGAAGCAACTAATCTATATTAAGTGATTTTGAGTAATTCTCAGAGTATTCATGTCTCATCATAAATAATATGCATTTAGAATGGAAAGGCATTTTACTAGAATGTACTTACTGAAAACAGTTCCCTTGTTTTTATCTGCTGTGTAAAATGCCTACACATTTTTATATTTATTAGCATAATTTCCTACTTCTCCTCATTCGTTTTATGAAGTGTTGAGATTATCTTGGCCTTCCCCAAAATGATGAATTTGCTCTATCGTCTCTTTACTCTGTCATGCCAATATTTACAAGTATTCAGTCTTAATCATTAGCATGGGAGAGGGGGTCTTTTGTCTATGTCTAATGACCCAGCAGTTGGAAAGCAGGCAGCCACAAGCAGATAGATGGGTAACATTTTGGTGGGCAACTTAATGGGGGCATGAAAGGACATCCCCCACCCCTAATCCAGACTGAATGAACTATGTTCCCCTTGCTTTTCTACTCTATACCTCCAAACTCCAAGGAATTCCATCCCATTCCACTTTTTAAGCATCCTTAAATTGCAACAGAGAAACATTGTTCTTTTTGTTACTACATAGCTAAATTATATCAAGTTCCTTCCTTGTTACAAACTCTCCATGGATTATAAAAGAAGGTAGAAATGAAAAAGCAACCTGTTCCTTGCTGCTTTGATTGTTCTACATCAGAGCTAGGAATGGCATTAGTAAAGATAAACGTTCCCCTCGCACATATGTGCTAGTCGTTTCTGACTCTAGAGGACAGTGCTCATCTCCGTTTCGAAGACGACGAGTCAGCACTATCCGAAGGCGTCTGCGGGGTCATGTGGTCGCCATGACTAAATGCCAAAGGCGCATGGAACGCTGTTACCTTCCCACCAAAGGTGGTTCCTATTTTTCTACTTGTGTTTTTTACATGTTTTCGAACTGTCAGGTTGGCAGAAGCTGTGACAAGTAATGGGAGCTCACTCCGTTATGCAGTGCTAGGGATTCGAACCACCGAACTGCCGACCTTTCTGATCGACAAGTTCAGCATCTTAGCCACTGAGCCACCGTGTCCCTATGAATGGTATTATAATAGGGTAAAAGGAAAGTAAGATCTGTTTTAGGGTCAGAAGAGATAAAGTAGGGGGGGAAGGCATCTATGGGGGAAAACATCTGGGAAAAGACATGGGGACTAGTAAGAAGGAACAATCCCTAAACCAGTGTTTCTCAACCTTAGCAACTTGAAGATGTCTGGACTTCAACTCCCAGAATTCCCCAGCCAGCGAATGCTGGCTGGGGAATTCTGGGAGTTGAAGTCCGGACATCTTCAAGTTGCCAAGGTTGAGAAACACTGCCCTAAATAAAAAAAAAAGTGGACACTAATAGGCCAGTTCATGAAGGTGAGGCATACCTTCCCTGCATGACTAGGGAGAAGAAACAGAGGAATGACCAGTGAGATCTTGCAGTGCCACAATCCAATGGCCCATTGGCCCAGCCTGTTTCCAATGCACTACAATCCAGACTAGAGTTTCTGAAGCAGACTTATGAAACAGCTGGGGGCAGGATGCTGAATTTTCAGAAAAGCATTGCTGTTCTAACCCCCCTCGTCCCACACCAACACACACTCCGAGCCAAAGATAAGTTATGGCATTTAATAAACAGACAGACAGGTCCTTGGCAGCAAACAGGCACAGACAAGCTCGGGCAGCAATCCAGCACAGATAAGGCTTGGCAGCAATCCAGCCTGCCAAGCTCACAGTAATGTTCTCCGATATTCGTTCCTGCGTTGACTTCTGCAGAGGGCCGTGTGCACAAGCAGTCTTTTTATAGTCTGGAGAGGAGCCTAATGACCACCAGCTGAGTGCAATTACCTCCTTTAACTGCGCAACTGTTCCTTACGCCTATTAGCTCTTCGGTGCCGGGCATCCAGGAACAACTCACTGCTGGTGGCCGGATCACTCTCCCTTGTCTCCTCCCCACTGATCCAAGGCTCAGGCACCTCCTGGTGGCCAACCAGCCTCTCTGTGCCCTGCTCGGAGTCAGAACCCTGTCCAGGGTCCTCCACATCCTCCAGAGCCGACTCATAGGGCCCCTCGCTGTCGGAGTCTGGTGGTAGCTCCAACGGCTCCTGCTGGGCCACAACACATTACTATGTATGAACCCAATATTGCTTTAATGGGCATATGAAATACACAACTGTTGTTTCATCACATTTGTGCAAGAACATTTCCACAGCAATTGGGGGAAAACTAATTTTGCAAGTGATCTTCATATGGTCATTTCAAACTTAGGAAAATGTTACCATCCATATCGAAATTTAACTGGAAGAAAATACTGCATTGAGGGAAGATCTGTAGGTGGTCTAGATTGAGCAGGTATTTAGGGAATGAAAATTATGTGTTACTTTCCTGCATCTCAAGAGTGTTCTGGTGCAATCTTAATTATTAATCTATATCAGGGGAGTCAAACACACTACCCGTGGGCCAGATGTGACATATGCTGGCCACGCCCACCCGTTTTAGAGAAGGAGGGAAAGTCCCAATAAGTCATGTGATGGCAATGTGGCAATGCAAGTTTGACACCCCTGATCTACATAATACAGGTATAAGTAGCTTGAGTAAATTCTCACACAACAATAATAAAAAGACAACGCCTAAAAGAAGGCAAAATGTTGAAATTTTCATGATCTTGCCATTAAAGAGCAGAAGAATGTACCTCCATATTTTTGCCTGTCACTCATTAAAAAGTAATCCATTGCAATCTCCGCTATTTGCAGTTGCAACATTTCTATCATTTCGTAATTGTCAGCTCTTTGTTATGATTTCTCTTTTCTCCCCATTCAACTGTTGCCTTGGTCATGGCATAACAAGCCTCTTCTACAAGTGCTTGATGACATGAACGTCAATTGAGATCAGCTCATTTCTTCTTTGCTTAGCCCTTCTCTCTCTCCTCGAGACACTACAATCTATGGTTATTTGTGGTTGGGCTGCAGAAGAGAGGGGGGACTAGATTTTGCAGAAGCCTTTGCTTGCATAATGTTTGGGAGATGAAAACTCCGTCTTGGCAGTTTATGTGAGATCCTTAGTTATGGGAGTTTGCCAGATGGCTAAACGCACCATTCAAAGCACATATCTACACTTAGCATTATCTCATCACCCTTTAAGGAAGACAATTGATGTTCTTAGTACCACCTGCAAGTGATCCTCAGTGGGAGGAGAAATGACGCCAAGGGAAAGCACTATTTTAATTTGTTCTATGAGACAAATGTTGGGAGAGCATCTCCCCCCCAACACACACACATACCCAAGCAGACTTGGGTTCAGCCACACTTGTCAAACTAATAGACATCTCTACTGTCTCAAATATTGGTGAATTGCATTTTAATAAAGGCTTTAGGTTACGCCTTAGTGAGATCTTCCTTAACTTTCCCTAATTTTACCACAGAATGATGAAAACTGTTAATTCCTTTCTCTTTATCCAGGGTTTAAAATGTTGCTTCCATTTAAGCAACAGCTTAATAAACTATTCTTTTATTTTTCCACACATCTGGAAAATGGGAGAGGAAAATTCATGGAGCAGTCAAAAGAAAATGGAATCATCAGTTTGAGACTTTCTAGTAAAAATTAAGTACAGTTTGACTCCTGGTGGTTTTATAGAGAGGTTCGTGTAGTTTTCTTGGCAACAGTACAGAGAAATTGCCATTGTCCTTTTAATTTTTTAAGATCTTTGTTTCACAAATACTTAGCTACTACCTGGGCTTTAAGTAGTCCTTTGCTGTCTTGCAACCATAACTCACAGGACTGGAGGTAGCCTTCAATAGAATTCAGACCAAATTTAAATTCTCGTTCCAATTTGTAAGATATGCATATTTATCCTGCTTTCTAGATAATCTAAACTGTGTGGCACAGAGGATCCCCCACCACCACCTCGCTTTTCGCTTACCACACTGTTCACTTACTCGCTTGCCAGGCGTGCTCGGTAGCAGGCCCTGCCCACCTGCCCGGATGTCATTTTGCGACACTCTGCGCATGCGCAGAAGGTCCTGTGCATGCTCACGCTCACATTGATAACGAACCGGTAGCATAGGTAAGTGGATTTCACCCCTGCTCTGAAGGCAACAAGGATGAATTCCGATTTAGGGTTATAAAAATGTGAAATGGAGGCATATGAAATATCTTGAAAAGCTGCTGGCTATCCCAGATTTGATTTGTGAGCCCAATTCATAGACGAATTACACCAGAATATATTTATTTAAATGTGCTGAACTATGAAAAATTAGGATTCATTATGGAGTACCCTTTCTCTATGGCAGGAAATCCTGGGAATGGCAGACTCAAGTCTCTCAGTGGAAGGCTGTCAAAATCCAAATCTCAGATCATTTTTTTATTTTAGCTGATCTATCATGACATATCAAGTTTCTTTAATAAACTCTGTCAATGGGAGCCCAGATTCATTCAGGATGGTTTAGACACAGTCTGGAGAGACAAGCAGATAGAGGTCATCCAATGAAGTGTTCTATTTTTTGTTTTATACTACACTGGTACTGCTTCAATTTTTACTGATACTCCAGATCAGAGGTGTCAAACTCGTGGGCCAGAGGCATCAGGCACTGGCCACGCCCACCCACATTTGAGTGAATGGGGGAAAAGTCACAACACATCACTTGACGATGCAAGTTTGACACCACTTGCTCGAGATTATTTCCCACAAGCCTATTATATTATTTGCATAGTTGTTTCTGTTTTCCTCTTAGTTACATCATCACGTCCCATATAGCACATTGGGCTATACACATACTTTTCATTTGGTGAAATTAAAAACATACCTTCTGCTTTTATCTCTTACTTTGCTGTTTTAAATACTGTACTGTACTGTAGATATTTTCCTTCCTTGAAACTCTTTGCTGTTTACTATTTGCTTTGCTTTATCTCTTATTTGCTGCTTTAAATACTGTACTGTATATAGGCATCCTCCCCTCTTTCTTGAAACTGCTTTCACTTTCAATCTGTTTACCCAGTGAAGTATTTTCTTGGCCCCATGGACTCTGTGACAGCCGTTCTCTTTGTCTCTTGGAGATTCCAGATGGCTGAGTCACTTGGGAAGGCATTTTACCTTTCATCTCAAACTACAATTTCCTTCACTACTGCTTGCATAAGCTTTCAGTGACTCTGCTTTTTTCCCCTCAGTGCCACATAATTCTCTAGCCCAGTATTTTCCAATTCACAACTTTAAGATGCATGCACTTTAACTCCCAGAATGTCTGCTATATCATGCTGAAACCAGCATGCTGGCTGTTTCTGAATTCTGACCGTTGAAGTCCACATATCTTAAAAGTTGCTAAGGTTAAGAAACACTGGCTTATAGTATTATCAATTATTTCCAGCTGCTCCTTTTTTCCCCCCAATAGCATTTCCATTCTCCACTCTATTCAAACCATTCTTAATGCTCTTCACTACTCCAGACCTAACAAGCCAATCAGTACTCACTGCAGCTGACCAATAGGAGGGGGCAAAGTAAAAAAAAAAGTCCACACATCTTAAAGTTACCAAATTTGAAAAACATGATGCTAGGGTAATATATGCTTCCAACATACTTCACACTACATCACATTAGCCACTGCGCCATGCAGTCAGCACAGTTGCAATGAATCAATCAATAAATCTTCTCTCCAACTAGCCACTCTGCTTCCATTATCAGCAACTGGTAACCAGGCTGGGAACCTACAGGGTTAGAGTTTCTTTCTTCTAAAAACTAATGAATCTATTCTTTGAGAAACTTGGTTTCTCCCCATCAAGGAAAGGAAGGAAAGGCTATTTTTACATTATATTAGTTGTTTTTCTTTACACTTATTTATGAAGGAACAGTTCACATTTTTCAAACTCTTCTAAGAAAGCTTCCTTTACTTTAGTATTTAGTTTTCCTTTCACTGCCAATCCTAAAAACATCTATTAAGGATTTTTTAAAAATGCCTTCAAATCCATTCTTCTAATCCTGGAGACTGTCTGAACTAGTCCCTGCAGGTTTGGGTTGTTTTTTATTTTTAGCAAGAAGTGGTTTACCATTGCCTTCTTTCTAGGACTGATAGGCTTGACTGGCCTAGGATTACCCAACTGGTTTCATGCCTAAAGTAGAACTCCAATCTCACCTAATTTCTATCCTGATGCCTTAATCGCTACACAAAACCAGCTTTTGTTTGAAAGATGAAGCACCATTAATTCTAAATTATAGAATGGCCATTTCAGAGATCTTATTACTTTTTCCTTTATTAGGCAAAGTTAAAACACAACTTGAAAGACATTATTCTATTTGGGCAAATGTCACCTCTTCCCAGAAATTCAATGCACGTCTTTCACGTTATATAATCTTGGATATTTCAATGTCATGTGAAGACTGAAGCTCTATTAATGTTCTCATACATATTTGGTCATTTAGTTTTTAAATTAAATATGTTTAATTGATATAATTTAATGCCCTCTAAAAGTTTTAATTGTAATTTCCATGTTTTCCAGACAGGTAGTCTGCCTAGGATGAGAAACATTGGGCTAACTTTAAGCTAGGAAATTCAGGGACTTTTTATGTTCGCACAACTTAAAGTCATTAAGGTTGAGAAACACAGTTTTAACCTCCTTGGAAAACCTATTTGGGGAAAGATTCACTCGAATGCAATCCCATTTAGTTAGTACACTTCTTGGAGGAAAAAAATCAGCCCTTTTGATGCTTTTTGAAGCACAAGTCCAAACAACACCAATAGCAAAAGCAGAAATACCTGTTGCCTCATATACTCTCAGCTGACAGAGCAATAAGACCTAAAGTGGATTAAAAAAACAAGAAAAATGAAAATTGCTTCCAGGCTGCTTCTTCAGATTAAAATCCCGTTCCATTCCCATTTTCCTGAAGGAACCCCCATTATGGAGCTCATTGGCAGTTATTTTCTAAGTTGGCATTAAAAGTTCCTAACCCCAACCCAACAGTCAAGAACCACTACTTCCTTTTTGTTCAGATAGATTGAATGTATAGGTAGTCCCTGATTTACAACAGTTCAGTTACAATGTCACTGAAAAAAGTGACTTATGACTGTTTTTCACACAACTGTTGTAGCATTCTCCGTGACCCGTCAAAACCGCGTTCCACAAAAGCGCGGTCGACGAAATCGCGTATGTGACGTCATCACAAAACGCGACGAAAAAGATCAAAAAATTGAAATAAAAATTAAATTACAGCAAGCCGATTCACATAAAGGTAAGCATTAGGTTAAGGGTTACGGTTACGGTTAGGGTTAGGTTAAGGGTTAGGGTTAGGTTTAGAGCGTTAGCGTTACGTTTAGTGTTAGGTTAAGGGTTAGCGTTAGGTTTTTCGTTAGGTTAAGGGTTAGGTTTAGGGTTAGGTTAATGGTTAGGGTTAGGGTTAGGTTTAGGGTTAGGTTTGGGGGGGTTAGGGTAAGGTTTTCGCTTTATTTTTACATTGTTTGATCTTTTTCGTCGCGCTGTGATGATGTCACATACGCGCTTTCGTCGACCGCGATTTTGTTGTCCGCGGTTTTGTGGTGGAACCGCATTCTCATGGTCACGTGATCAAAAATTTGGATGCTTGTCCCAGGGTCATGTGGTCATCTTTTGTGAACCTCTGACAAGCAAAGTCACCTGGGAAGCCAGATTCACATGTTACTAACTTAACTGCAGTGATTGGCAGTTAAGTGAAAGAGTTGTGGTGGCACAGTGGCTAGAATGCAGTACTTGCAGATTATTTATGCTGACTGCCGGCTGCCAGCAGTTCGATTCTCACCGGCTTAAGGTTGACTCTGCCATCCATCCTTCCGAGGTCGGTAAAACGAGGACCCCAGATTAGTGCCAGACTAGGTGGCTCAGTGGCTAAGACACTGAGCTTATCGATCAGAAAGGTCAGCAGTTCGGGCGGTTCATATCCCTAGCACAGGTCTCCTGCATGAGCAGGGGGGGTTGAACTAGATGACCTCTAAGGTCCCTTCAAACTCTGTTAATGCTACTGAAACTCATTGGGGGCAACATGCTGACTCTGTAAACTGCTTAGAGAGGACTGTGAAGCATATATAAGTGTGATTGCTATTCACTTAAGCCAAGGTGGCGCAGTGGTTAAATGCAGCACTGCAGGCTGACTGCTAGATCAGCAGTTCAGCGGTTCAAATCTCACCGGCTCAGGGTTGACTCAGCCTTCCATCCTTCCGAGGTGGGTAAAATGAGGACCCGGATTGTTGTTGGGGGCAATATGCTGACTCTGTAAACCGCTTAGAGAGGGCTGAAAGCCCTATGAAGCGGTATATAAGTCTACTGTTATTGCTATTATTATTATTACTTAACAACTGTGGCAAGAGAAGATCTTAAAATGGGGCAAAACTCACCAACAACTGTCTGGCTTAGCAACATCAACGTTAGATTTGAGATTTGAGAAGTTTATTTATATGCCGCCCTTTTCCCTGGGGGGACTCAGGGCGGCTTAAAACTCGAAAAAAGGGGGGGGGGACAAACATTTAACACGTAGGACAGTACGTCATTAAAAAACTCAACATTCATACCATTCGGGTGGGTTACAGTCTTTAGCCCCAGGCCTGACGGGATAGCCAGATTTTGAGGGCTGTGCGGAAGGCCTGGAGGGTGGTGAGGGTGCGAATCTCCACGGGGAGATTGTTCCACAGGGTCGGAGCTGCCACCGAGAAGGCTCTCCTCCGCGACATTGACTGGCAGATGGGACTCGGAGGAGGCCTAATCTATGGGATCTAATAGGTCGAGTGGACCTTGAGTGAACAATTGAGTTAGGCTCAATTGTGGTCGCTAGACGAGGACTACCTGTATTTAATGTTTCCTTTTTTTAAAAAAGAAAAAAAAAAGAAGACCCAAGAAAGTCGCCCTTGGGGGCTCAGCCGGGGAACTCGTTGCTCCTCACCCGACTCGCCCTTCTCCGCCTCGGCCCAGCTGCAGGTCGAGCGCAAAGGGTGTGGCGAAGCGAGGCATTAAGAGACGCGCGTCGCCCAAGAGAAACTCCGCTGCTCCGGGCGTAAAAAGAGCCGGTTGTGCGGCTTCCTGCTGGAGCGGGCGGGGTCGGGGGATGCCTGGCGGGGGTGCGGTTTCCCAGCTTCTTCTTCTTCTTCTCCAGGCCTCGTTGAAGACCCGGGTTTTTTTTCTCTCCCGTCTGCCCGAATTCCCCCCTCCCACAAAAAAAAAAAACAACCATGAGCGGCTCTAGCCCAGAGAAAGAGGGGGAACCTCAGAAGAATGAGGCGGAGAGCAAAACGGAGCTCCCTCAAGACGAGGCCGACGGAGCCGAGATGGACTGGGAGGCGGCGAAGATTGCCTACGAGAGCCTCGCCAGCACCAAGAGACCCCGGCCGGTGCGTATTGAGGCGGAGGAGGAGGAGGAGGGTGGGCGTTTCCGTCGAGAAGGGACGCTGAGAAGGGCGAGAAGGGACGTCGAGAACGGCGAGCCCAAAGCGCGGGAAGGGTGAGGGGGGCGGCGGCTTCGGCGACCCTCTTGCCTCAAGAGGGGCAGGGACCATGCCGGCTTCCCCCCCCCCCCATTTCCACGCTGTCAAAATGCCCCCGCCGCGTGCGCTTTGTTTTCCCCGCCACTCCTACTTGGGGGGGGGGCTTCCGTGGAGCTCTCCCCCCTCCCACTCGTGTCCTTGGCTTGTTTTCGTTTTTTCTCTAGGCGACACCCCCCCCCCGCCACTACCACCACTCTGCGTTGACTTCCCCCAAGACTTCCCCGTCTTCAGTTTGTTTTGGGCCCAACCGTTTTAGTTTGGTTCCATACACCCCCCCCCCCCTTCCTCTTTCTTTCAGCCCAAGCCTCAAAATGCCATCACCATCGCCGTGTCTTCCCGAGCTCTCTTCGATATGGTGGAGGAAAGGAAAATTTTTGAAGAGCAAGGTCTGGAAAAATACGTGGAATACCAACAGGCCAACGAGAACGTCACTCTGAAACCTGGCCCTGCTTTTGCCTTTGTCAAGGTAAACCCCAAATAGGGATCTTTCTCTGTTTAGCTCATGCTTCCCCACCCCCTTCCAGCCTTTTTTCTGTGTGTGCCGCTTCTGGTCTTTCTTTCTTTCTTTCTTTCTTTCTTTCTTTCTTTCTTTCTTTCTTTTCTTATTTCCTTATTTCCTTCCTTCCCTCCCACCCTCCCTTCTTTCTTTCTTTCTTTCCTCCTTTCCCTTCCCTTCCCTTCTTTCTTTCTTTCTTTTTTCTTCTTTCTTTCTCTTTCCTTCTTTCCTTCCTTCCTTCCTTCCCACCCTCCCGCCTTTCTTTCTTTCTTTCTTTCTTTCCTTCTTTCTTTCATTTTTCTTTTTCCTTCCCTTCCCTTTCCCTTCCCCTCCTTCCTTCCTTCCTTTCCTTCTTTCTTTCCTTCTTTCTTTCTTTTTTCTTTTTCCTTCCCTTCCCCTTCCCCTCCTTCCTTCCTTCCTCCCTTTCTTTCTTCCCTTCCTCCCTTCCCTTCTTTCTTTTTCTTTCTTTCTTTCTTTCTTTCCTTTCTTTCCTTCCCGCCCTCCCAACTTTCTTTCTTTCCTTCTTTCTTTCCTTCTTTCTTTCTTTTTTCTTTTTCCTTTCCTTCCCCTTCCTTCCTTCCTTCCTTCCTTTCTTTCTCCTGGAGCACATGGCAAATAATATCACTGCATTTCATACTTCTGCCATCTGCCAGACACCAATGGGAGATGCCTCCCAATATTTGGTAATGGGTAGGGAAATTCCTGGTTAATCACAAAGAGATTACAATCTTTAAATCCTATTAAATAAAAAGATGCAGTGAATATGTATAAAATAGAATTAGAATTAGGAATAGAATTAGGAATAGGATTGAATAACAGAGTTGGAAGAGACCTTGGAGGTCTTCTAGTCCAACCCCCTGCTCATGCCATTTCAGACAAATGGTTATCCAATCTCTTAAAAACTTACAGTGTTGGAACATTCATAACTTCTGGAGACAAGTTGTTCCTCTGGTTAATTGTTCTGACTGTCAGGAAATTTCTTCTTATTTCTAGGTTGCTTTTCTCCTTGATTAGTTTCCATCCATTGCTTCCTATCCTACCCTCAGGTGCTTTGGAGAATAGCTTGACTCCCTCCTCTTTGTCGCAACCCTTTGGATATTGGAACATTGCTATCCAAAAATGTGCTATTTTATTCATTGTGTAATTTATTTGTCATTATGAACGTTCTTGAGTTATTGGAACACTGTTATCATGCCCTTCTTTTCATTAAACTAGACATACCGAATTCCAGCAATTGTTTTTTAGATGTTACCGATTTTCTAATGACTAGATTTGTACTTCTAAAAGACTTTGAAATAAAAATTCAGAGAGGTTTTTGTCAAGATGTACATTTATACTAATGGACATTTCCTATTTGCCTATCCTAATTTAAAGTTTTTTTCAGCTTGCAGAGAGCTTGGTCACTGGAGCTATAAATGGGAAGAGTAGTTGCACATAAATGATTACTCAATTACGTTACACCTCCTGTCTTCTGAAAAAAGGAACAATGTCAAACCTAAAAGTATTAAGTTATTCTATCTGTATTAAATCAATATACATTTGAATTGCATGGATTTCTACCTTAAAAAGAGATTCTTGCAGACATTAAATCTCATGGATTTCAACAGAATTTAAAACATTTAGACTGCAGCTTTTGGGTCATAATGTCTGTGTGGCAGGACTCAAACATGGATAAAAAGACCATCTGAGTTGGCAGAGTTACTTGTTAGAAATTTGCCAGTTCCTGTGATGTAAAAGGATTTCAATGCTTAATTTTGTAATCATGTGTTCAACATTCCATCAAAAGAGGCTGCTAATGGAGCAGAGTTTTTGTTTTTGTTTTTTTGTTTTTTTATTTGGAGTTGTTGCTATTATTTCTTTCTGTAGAACTTGTTAAATACCTTACTTCCTCCTTTGTGATCTGCTAGAAACTGTTGTGTAAAAAACATGGGGTGAGTTGCACCACTGCCCCTATTTGGTGTTCCCTCAGCTTCTTTATTATAGAGATAGTCAGCTTCCCATCACTGGCTAGAAGAGACAATTCCTACTGTCATGTCCTTTTCTTTCCAACTTCTCACCTCTTCATTATCAATACTTCATTTTCCATCCATTTCTCAGTATGTACCCTTATTTGAGCCACTGCATCATTTTTACCCTTCTGCCGCAGCCCTAATTTAGGAGCATTAAAAAATTGCTTTAAACTTTAAACTAGGATATTGTTCCCTTTGTATATCTGTGTTGACTGATGGTGGCTGAAGATACTCAGCTGTGGACCTATGTACCATGCAAGTAATGTGCTGTTCCACTGGGCCCTTTCCTGGTGAATTCATCCAACTGGAACCTAGCTAATTCATAGCTCTATCTTAAACTTCCCTTCCTTTTCATCAAGGGGATTATACTATTATTTCAGGGGGGAAAGCAGAAAATGGATGATGACAGAAGCTGAGAAAGTGTGCTGAAGCAGATCAGGCAAAGTTTCATGCTCAGCCTCCTAGTTCACCAGGTGAACTAGGAGGCTGAGGTGAGGTTGAGAAAGACTTGTAAACAAATGCTGATGAGTCACTTTCAGTCTATGCATACAATCAAGGGAAACCTCAAGTAACTTTTATTTCCTAAGGCAAAGGGCAACATTGTGCCCTCCACCCATTCCAGGTGCTTGAAGTTAATCATGCTAGTAATTGACTCTTCAGTCATGCAAATGGATCACTTTCTTCCACATGCTTGGAGAACAAGCTAGCCTAAGGGACACAAGACAGGTCATCTATGTCCAACCCAGGTTGTTGCCTGTTGTGTATCAAGCTATTGCTGCTTGGCACCCATCTCTCTCTGTTCAATGAAGCCATCCCTATTTATGTTCCTCAGCATCTTAGTTACTGTAGTTGTTAAAGGAAGGCAATTGGGTTTGATACTTGAGAGACCGCCTGCTGCCAATTACCTCCCAAAGACCCGTCAGATCTCACAGGGTCGGCCTCCTCCGGGTTCCGTCCACCAGCCAATGCCATCTGGCTACTACCCGGGGGAGGGCCTTCTCTGTGGCAGCTCCGGCCCTTTGGAATGAACTCCCCGCGGAGATCCGGACCCTCACCTCTCTCCAGGCCTTCCGGAAAGCCGTCAAAACCTGGCTGTGCCGGCAGGCCTGGGGTTGATGAGTTTCCGTCCCCTCTCGACTGGTATGGCTGTGTGATTTTCGTGTATTTTAATTATGTGTACTGTTGTTTATGTTCCCTTTCCCCTTTGAGTTGTTCGCCGCCCTGAGTCCCTCCTGGAGAAGGGCGGCATATAAATAAACCTAAACTAAACTAAACTACATCTCCAGCAAGCCCTAACAGATCCCTGAAGAGAGGTCAAAAAGTGAAGTCATAAGACAGGTTAGACTGGTAAGTGCATTCTTCTTCTAGGCATATCCCACCCAGGCCTCTTGATGAAATAATTGAGCAAATATATCTGTTTATCCACTTGCTCCTCATAGGCGGTGGAACATGTAAATGCACGACTTCGTGAACTATATCCTGAGGATGAAGAGCTGTTTGATATTGTGCTCATGACTAATAATCATGCCCAAGTGGGAGTGAGACTTATCAACAGCATTAACCACTACGGTGAGTCTGAAGTCTGGTTGCCTATGCATTAGGCTAGGCTACTGTGACATCTTTCATTTTTCTGCATCTTATAGAATTCTAAGACTAAAAGAAGGGTGTTTCATTAATTGCTGTTCCGTTTGTGTGAAAAGCAGAGCTGTGAGATGGAGATTTGGTGGCACTACAGAGTTGAGTGTAATGTAGGACAGTCCCAAAGGTGCTTTTTTCAAGAGGCAACTGGGCTTTCTGGTTTTTCTTTGAAGACGTTTTTGCTTCTCATCCAAGAGGCTTCTTCAGCTTCTTGAAAAAGAGCACCTTTGGGAACAACCATGACCTGGATGACTGAGAATCTCCAAAGGCAAATGTAGGGCAGTGCATCATTGTATTGCAGTTGTTGTTGGCCAAAGAGTTTCATCAGGTTTAGGTAGCATGTCAAAGGTCATACCCCAAAGTAAGGAGAGATGAGTCCACAACCTCCAGTCTGTAGCCTGTTGGGAACTGGGCTGTGCAAGTAGCCAGTAAGTACTGGAAACTTAATTTGCACATGTGTGGGATTTAGGTAGCGCATGTGAAACCATGCCCCCCCCCACTGTCAGTCATTGACTAGAAAGGTCGGGGACATCTCTGTTTTAGGCCACCTGCTTTGCCTTTCAAGCCCAAAATACAAAAATGGAGCTCAGATATCTAATCTTAATTACTCTGAGCCATAAAAGGTATGCTGGCCAGTTATTTTAGATTTTTTTTTTAGATTTAAAGTTTATTTATATGCCGCCCTTTTCCCTGGGGGGACTCAGGGCGGCTTACAACTTAAAAGGGGGGGAGACAAACTTTTAACATATAAGACAAATACATAATTAAAACACGACATTCATACTATTCGGGCGGGTTGTAGTCTTAACCCCAGGCCTGACGGGATAGCCAGGTTCTGAGGGCTGTGCGGAAGGTCTGGAGGGTGGTGAGGGTACGAATTTCCACGGGGAGATCGTTCCACAGGGTCGGAGCTGCCACCGAGAAGGCTCTCCTCCGCGTAGTTGCCAGTCGACATTGACCGGCAGATGGGACTCGGAGGAGGCCTAACCGGTGAGATCTAATAGGTCGTGTGGAGGTATGTGTGGCCTACTCCTATTCTTAAAAGTGGAGCTCTACAACTGGTTGCAGCTCAGTCTTCTACACCTAGAAATGTACTCTTCCACATTTAGGAAGTCTGTGACCCTTTTTATTTTTATGCTAGCATTACTACCCCTGGATTATACTAGTAGGTAATTATAGTAGCAAAATATCAGTCTGGAGGGAAATAGTTTTTCTCTTGAAACGTTGAGTAGAATCCTGACACACACAGAGATTTTTTCCAACCTAGCTTGAAAATGTATTCTTTCAACAAGAAATATCTGGTTCTTTTCAGCTGTTTTCTTTTAGCATTTTGCAGCTAGAAAGATTTCAGATATATTGCACATAAATATAATGTCAAGTTAACAAAATGTAAAGCAGATTCAAACTGTTTTTAACTGGGACACAGCTATTACATAAATAACAGCAGCAGGTAAGAGGTTTTTCTGCATGAGTTGGGACTGAGAATTTTTCTTAATATCTAGGTCTTCTAATTGAACGGTTTTGTATGACTGGAGGCAAGAGTCCCATCGGGTACCTGAAAGGATACCTTACCAATCTGTATCTTTCTGCTGACTCTGAAAAAGTCCAGGAAGCCATAGAAGCAGGTTTGCATTGAGTTTTTCATTGCTTTGGTTGAGTACTAAGCAAAGTTTTGATGAATTATTTGCATTTTCAATAAAACCTTTAATTGGGTCAGTTTGTTAATTTAAAAAAATGGAATTTAAAAATATGGGTCTGATCCTACATACTTGAGAATAGTTTAATAAGAAGGCAATGCAGCTGTGTCTTCTGTCTCCAAGTGTACTGGACTCTTGTGTAGTGGTTAAGACACCAATCTAAACACAAGATTGTGAGTTCCAGTCCCACTTTGAGCACAAATCCAGCTGAGTGATCTTGAAATAATCACTTTCTCTCAGCCCTAAGGAGGCAGTGGCAAACCTCTTCTGAAAAACCTTGTCAAGAAAACTGCAGGGACTTGTACAGTCTCTGATAAATTGACACAATTGAACAGAAGAAAAAAAATGTGTCCCATTTAGTCTAAGTGGGCATGTCATAATGGCAATTCTAGTTGTCTATGAGAAAGGCAGAAAATTATTAGATCTTGCAATTTTTTGCTCACATAACTAGCTGACAATTTTGTACATTTTGGAAATATTCATTAATGCTGGCCTTGAGATTTAGTAGAAGGCATCCTGAATTGTTTCTTGTAATATTTCTGCAGGAATTGCTGCTGCCACTTTATTTTCTGGAAACAAGAATGTGCCTTATGATGATAAACAACTCCGAGTAGCCTTCGATGGAGATGCTGTTCTTTTTTCTGATGAGTCGGAAATCATTGTGAAAGAACATGGCCTGGATAGATTTTTTGAGCATGAGAAGATCCATGAGAATACACCTCTGGCAAAGGTAGAGTGGCCACCTTCTGCATTTTTTTTGTTCTTATAATGTGGCCTATATTTTCATTTTGTATTTTGATTTTAATATTTTTTTTTCTGAAAATTTCTTTCTGGGGAATTTGTGTTTTGATTTTAAGTATGAACTCCTTGCTCAAAATGTTTATGAAGCTTTTAAGAACTGCAAATAATTGGGCGGAGATATGCATCTTTTTCATTATTTATGTATTTATTTTAAATACTTATAACCAGTTCAAAGGGTCTTATAAGAGACTACTATAGCAAAGTAATATGGCAAAAC
Organism: Thamnophis elegans; assembly: GCF_009769535.1. NCBI lineage: Eukaryota > Metazoa > Chordata > Lepidosauria > Squamata > Natricidae > Thamnophis > Thamnophis elegans. The sequence continues at coordinate 10,926,666 of NC_045543.1, read as the reverse complement.
CAAATAAAATGAGTAATAATTTTTAAAAATACACAGAATCATAATGACATTGGACTTAAAAATAAAAAAGACAAAAACGTTGCTGTCAGTTTTTCATTTGGCTGCTAAAATTGGATGATGCCTTTTGGGGAACATTATGAGCTGAAAGCCACGTGTAGCTACAGATTGCCATCTCTCCTGTTGATAAATAATCTTAACTTCAGGATGGTGTTGGATTCTGACAGTTTATGCACCCTTATTTAATGGATGGATTTTTTTTAATGAAGCCTTTGTCCTCATGGAATTGGCCCCTCAATTGAAATTAAAAAGGCGGTCTAGATATATCTACATATGCGAGGCAGTCAACAAGTTTGCAATGCATTGAAAGTCCCATTAATGATCAGCAATCCTGACTCTTTCTTCAAAGGAAAAAAATGGTATAGAATTCTAAATGTATTTGTGATGTTTTTGCACCTTTAGGGTCCTTTGAAATGTTTCCTGGAAGACCTTGGAAGGCTCCAGAAGAAGTTTTACCTCAAGAACGAACGGTTGGACTCGCCAGTCAGGACTTATCTGGTGACAGCCAGGAGTGCTGCCAGCTCTGGAGCTAGAGTGCTGAAGACTCTTCGAAGCTGGGGAGTGCAGATTGACGAAGCCCTCTTCCTCGCAGGGGCACCCAAGGGTCCGATCTTGGCAAAAATCAGGCCTCACATTTTCTTCGACGATCAGATGTTTCACATTGAAGGAGCACAGCAGCTGGGCACTATTGCTGCGCATGTACCGTATGGCATTGGACAGAAGTACCACAAATCCAAACTGAAAGAGGACCCAGCCAAAAATTAGTTCCCTTTACCTTGCCCATAAATTTGCTATTAAGTTTAATATTTCCACATGTGGGTTTCTATCAAGACTATATTGATGGGGGTGGGGGTCACATTTTGATATTCACATTCTTGCACAAACAATAAAACACGTTAAATGCTGCAAAGCTTATTTGTTTTTAGACAACATTTCTAGCTTTGACTTATTTAATGTCAGGAAATAAAGCTATGAAATTTGTACAGCACGGTGCAAAGTTTAATAAACAATCGTTTCCCATAAACTATAATCAGTTTTTATGAAATTTTGCTTATGTTGTTGCAGAGGGAAGCAGCCTGTAGAGCTGGGGGCAGATTTAAACTTTTGTGAAAAAAAGGTGGTAGTAGAAAACTTCCCTCTTCAAAAAAAAAATGGCTGCCATCTGACATGGCCAATCACAAAACACCCACTTGCCAAAGATGAATGTGCTCCTAACACTCCCTGGCTTATTCCAGTGAGCCCCAACATACTATTGCAAAGAAGTGTTACAAGAAGCTTGTGTTATGCTTTACAGCTTGGCAGATTAACAGACAGAAAGATGATAGATGGATAGATACCTGATAAATAGATTTTTAAAAAGTTAGATGGGACCACGAAACTATGTTTCCTACTACTAGATACTGTATTGTAAGATACAGTCTGTCAGACCTTACAGGCTTCCAGTAGAGGCCACGCTCAATAGTGTAGAATGCAATTTTAGGTAGCTAAACTTAAGATTCTTGATACATCTGCTGATCTATATTGTGTGGGATGCAGTTCAGGACTGTGACTGTGCAAGAATCGGGCGTGTGGCCTCCGGACCCTCAGAAAATGGTGTGAGAATGGGACATTCGTTTGTGAATTTTGCAGAGGCTGTGAAAGGGCTTTCTCCAAAGCTGCTTCAAGAAAGAATGCCTCATGGGGGAACCAGAACAGGGGGTTCCAACCTTGGCAACTTTAAGCCTGGAGAACTTCAACTCCCAGAATTCCACAGCCAGCTTTGCTCCAGCCTTAAAGTTGCCAAGGTTGGAGACCCCTGATCCAGAGCAACCTTGGGTAGCCCAGAGGGGCCTTGTCAACAGAAAGAACAACACCTGAAATGAAGCAATGTGCAGCAGGTTCTGGGGAGCCCTGGACCATGAGGGCAATGATTCCAACCCCCAAGGCTCACATGTTTTGGGGAACTGTGAGGTGGCCCTTTTGGGTAATAGCAGTAATACTAGGGTCAAGGTCTGGGTCTCTACTTGAGAGACAGGCTTGTGGTGCTATTGTTTGGGGTGGTCTAAAAGGGGGTGGATGGCATGGGACATATCAGTAGTCAAGTCAGGCATCTTCTGTATTTTTGACACACCAAGTCCAAAAGGTTTGCCTTTACTTACTTACTTACTTACTTACATACATACATACATACATACATACATACATACATACATACATATACATACATACCAGGGGTGGGTTTCTCGCCCCGTTCCAACCGGTTGGAATGGGGCTGGCGGCATCCTCGTGCACGCGCGCAGTGCACGCATGCGTACTAGCATCTGTGCGATGCTCCAGCTGCTGGAGGATCGCACAGGCGCTGTATGCGTCCTGCGCATGCTTGGAAGCGCAGAACTCATCAAAACCGGGTAAGGAGCGCGGGTGGGCGGGTGGACCCTTCGGCGTTCCCGGAAGTTACTTACTTCCGGGTTCGCCGACCAACCGGTTCGCAGGGACCGCCGCGAACCGCCTGAAACCCACCCCTGATACATACATGCATGCATGCATGCATGCATACATACATACATACATACATACATACATACATACATACATACTGTTTTAATTTAAACTTCAGAACTTTTAGGTCAACATAATCAGCATTTAATGAATACAGTAGCATACGTGTGGGCTGCTGTTACTGTCCATTCTCATTAATCACCACATAGGAGAACCTGCAAGTAAAGCTCTCCGGTCTTTCAAACAATGAGAAGTAGGGCAGAAAATTCTCAGTGAACATCTCTGCTCTGTGTAATGTGTAGCTATAAATTTCTGATGAGCTGGAGGGAATCTGCCTTGGAAGGATACATAAGCAGCCTATGGTGAACATCTTCCTCCATTTACAGAGAGTGAGTGTTATGATTTTTGCTAATTATTACCTTGGTAGCTCCCAAGTCACTGCAATTGGGAATGTGAGGCCAGTTTTCCTGAAAATTAATAACCTCAGAGCTTTTCAAACACTTCCTTGGCTTTGTGGAAGTCTGTTATAGCCATAAGCTCAGCACAAACTAAAAATTTACTGCTCAACACCTTCCAAAATTATTGAAAATAACTTGCAGAATTAATAGGAGTATCTACAAATGTAGAACTGTCTATATACATTTTTAAAACAGGTTCAGGTTCAAAGGTTTTTGTGGGATCTGAAGCCCTACTACCAATTCTACTGGGAAGAAAAAATAATAATAGTTTAAAAGCATACTGCCAAATGAATGTTTAAATTGATCCTGCTCCAGCTCCATATTTCTCAGTGCATTTGACCACTGCAGGACTCCTACCAGAGTTCAAAAATGATTTAGATCCACTTTGATGATACATACATAAATAACATATCCATTGTGCTATTTCCTTTCATGGTAAGTTGCATGATTGTATGAAGAACACAGACACCAATAAGAAATAACAAAAGAAATTATAAAATAAGAAAAAACAAAATACAGGTAACATTGGTCTACATCAAGACTCCAGTATTCCCTACCTGTCTAGCCTTCCAAATTATCCTTCATTCCATTGCCTCCATAGATAGTTTCATATATTGTCTTCATTCATTAAACTATTCACCTCTTCCAGTCTCAGGACTTTTATAAGTTCCATCTAGCCATGACTTTCTCTGTCTCCCCTTTTTCTCAACCTATTTACTCTTCCTATTTGTTTTACATTTTGATCTCCATTCATTCTCTCTATGATCAGGCTTCCCTCACAACAGAATCAGATGTAGCTTTCTTTTTATCCCTTTGCTTTCTTAAATGTATTACATTATTTATCCTTCTGAAAGATCATGTGATGTGAACTGAAAATCTCAGTTATTATCTTGTTATTTGTAAGCAAACCTCTGTTTAAAACTGCTTTCCCATCTTAATAAAATCTAAATGTTCAGTATTTTTGTACTTAAGAACTTTTCATCAAAGAACGTTCACATTTTAACCAATTATCTTACAGAATTAAACTCTGCACATATATATTGTTTTTCCATAATCAATGAATGACCATTCTCTCAAAGAATAGAATTCCTAATAAATAATTATCAACATTTTATTGTAATAAAAGATAGAAAAGACATTGTATTTCTCCCTCTGCCTTAGTATAAGCATTACTGCTCAATGTTAAATGTTAGTTATCATATGATAAAGATGTAACTCTTCAAATGATTATTGAAAATATCAAGATAGTACTACTATTACAGAGGTGGGATTCAGCCAGTTCGCACCTCTTCGGGAGAACCGGTTGGTAACTTTCTAAGTAGTTCAGAGAACCGATTGTTGGAAGAAATCTTCTTTTGTTTCTACTTTACAGGGCAAATCCTGTAAGGAAGGCAGGAAGGGAACATTCTGGTGTTATTTCTAGCCTAATCTTTATTGACCTGCTTACAGAAACTGCCTCTCCAGTTAACCCTTATGACATTGTAACAGCTAAGGCGAAGCGCCCATCGACCTGAGTGACCTTGACTTGGCCACGCCCACCCAGTCACATGACCACCGAGCCCCACCTACCCAGATGGTCATTAGGGCAGAGAACCTGTTGTTAAATTATTTGAATCCCACCACTGTACTATTACATATATAAACTCAGTGGAAAACTAGTGGTTAAAGCACTAGGCTAAAAAGCAGGAGACTGTGAGTTCAGATTCAGCTTAATCATGAAAACTAGCTGTATAACTTTGGTCAGTCACTCTCTTTCAGCCCAACACAGAGGTGGAATTCCACCAGTTCAGACCGGTTCTGCTGAACCAGTAGCTCCGACTATCAGCTGGGAGCGAACCAGTTCGCTCCGACTTTGAAGTGGGCGCGCCCAGGCGCCCCTGCATTATACTCACCTATATTTCCTTTTCCGAAGCCCTGTGGATTGGCGTGGCAGAGTTGATTGCCACGCCTCACGTTTTTTTTCTCGCTGGTAATAATGCGGAAGGTGAGATTTCTCTAAACTGTGCACACGTATGCAGCAAACCGGTTGTTAAACCGGTAGGTTCCCACCCCTGGCCCAACCCATCTCACATGATGGTTATGGGGAAAATAGGAAGATGAAGGTGTGATTTATAAATTCTCTGTATGGAATTATTTGTAAAAAATAATAAAATGGGATATAAATAGATAAATGTACAGATTAACTAAATCACAGACTATGATGGATAGGCTAACAATGTTGTGACACGTGGTCTAGGGAATCAGGAGGTAAGGCTGAGCCTGTATATTGGTTATGCTGGTTTGTGATTGAGGAGTCTGGTTTTGTCCCAGCTACTCTTTCTACATGTATTTCAGAGGTGGGTTCCTACCAGTTCGCACCTATTCGGTAGAACTGGTTCATCAAATCTACCGAACCGGTTAGAAGAGGTTCCACCAGTGGACCCGGAAAGCAGGCCACACCTACAGAAGAGGTTCCAAATTTTTTTGAAACCACCACTGGTGGATGTGTAATGTCCACACGCATTAATAATGATCTAGTAATATTTCCTTCGTCTTGGAAAAAGGAGGGGTTGAGGGGAATCTCATTCTGCTTAGTGAGCATGAACTTGTCCCTGGCAAGATCTTGCTTTGAGATAAAGGAGATATGCATTGGGGGAGGTGGGGCTGTTCAGCCACAACCAAAGGCTACACGCTGCTGCTTCTGAGGTTCCACCACAAAACCGTGCTCGACTAAACCGCGTCCGACTAAACCGCATAGCTGACGTCATCAACAGGGCGACAACAGCACGGAGACAGAAGCACGCTGTAAACCCTAAACCTAATATTAACCCCTAAACCTAAACCTAACCCCCCTAAACCTAATCCTAAACCTAACTCTAAACCTAACCCTTAACCTAACCCTAAACCTAATCCTAACCCTTAACCTAACCCTAAACCTAACCCTAACCCTTAACCTAACCCTAACCCTTAACCTAACCCTAAAGCTAACCCTAAAGCTAACCCTAAACCTAACCCTTACCTTAAGTTGAATCGGCTTGCTTTCAAAGTGCTATTTAAAGCGCCCTTCTTTCTCCGCGCTGGCTGTTGTCGCCCTGTTGATGACGTCAGCGACGCGGTTTAATCGGGTGCGGCTTAGTCAAGCGTGGTTTTGACGGGTCACGGCTTCTGTCATCCCACCCATAGAATCTACCATTGATATTATAAATTAAAAGTGAGGTTGGCAAGGAGTCTGCAAAGTTCACAATACACTTATATTTATTATCACATTTCTAGATGGTCATCTCATCTAAATGATTTTACTACTATTTTTTCCCCAAATAGATAAAACTGGACTTGTAACAATCCTGGGGTGTTGTTTAAAGTTGTTATCCAAAGGTATTACAGTGAAATCTTACCAGATATCAGCACAACAAATATGGCATGCAGCACATCAGATTTCTGCTGCAACCTATCACATTTGAACAATGGCATCTGCAGCAAATTGAAGTGCCCGGTTAAAGGAAAGGGGTTGAGTCTGTGCCCACGTCATGGGTTTTAATAGACAAGATAGCTTAGCACAAAACCGCAAGAACATAGGCAGGTATAGGGAAATGTTGGAAGGCACTTGTAGACTGGCACATATATGTCATAGGTAGGATATAAAAAGAGGCAAGAAAGCAGAGAAGGGATTTTTTTTTTAATTGCAGATATTGCACGACATGTTGCTAGAAAGGACATCACTTGGTAAACATGGAATGATGTGGAGATTACAAATCCAGAGATTCTGGCAGGCAGGAAGCAGGCCAGGGAGAAAATATAGTGTGTGTTATGCATGCATGAAAAGACCAGAAGAGATCATGCCATATTTAAGGAATTTCCGATACCGGAAAGTGGAAATGTGTGATTAAAGGCTTTGTTTGGCAGTGTTTAGAAAGAACCTCCTCATTTGTTTAAGTGCTGTCCCTGTGTGTGACTGTATCAGCTCCTATCCTGACCCACCTAATGACAACTTCATTAGAAAGTAATCTAAATGATGCTCTTCACATCTCTGTGACACAAATTACATCATCTGCAGCAATTAGTAACTTGTATGACATCAGACCTGATTGAATGATGTCATTTGTTTCATGATGTCATCATTCAAATGACAGAAATTTTCATGATGTCATACTTTTCAAAGCCATGGGTATCACTCAGTAATAGTACTATTTCTACCCAACTAGTTATTTAAATGAGCCTTCATGGGATGTGTGATTACAGATAAGTGTTTTGTATTACATACACAAGCATAAACATCATTGGTTGAATTTCTAACATTTATTAAATAAAACATATCCCAAGTAGTAAAAGTATATCTACTTAAGCTGGCCTTCCTCACCCTGTAACAGTTGAATGCAGACATCTGGAATTTGTTCTCCTTTAAATAAGTATACTGGAGATCCTAAATCAAAACAGGAAACTAGATATGAATAATTTAATCTTTCTGTTTATGCTGCAAACAGAAAAGAAGAATCTGATGGCAATTTTAAACACTAATTTTATTACACCATAAACTGTAGAACAGAATCCAGTTCATCAAATAGATAAAGTGTTATCTTCTACACATGGTACAGAGGAAAAATGTTAAGCAAGTGGAAATTAGATTTAAACAGGTCAGAAGGAAGTTTGAACGTGAACGAATACCAAATTATAAGGACTATATTATAAATTACAAGTAACTATAGACACTGAAGAAAGCAAATTAGCTAAGCAAATTATTTTCCAGCTTTGTTGATGTAAGTCTTTAACAAATAAACCCGGTTTCTTTTTGCACCTGCGCGACTTGTTTTAAAGCGAGATGACAATCTTTTAACCTCATTTATTTGCATAGTAATTTATTTATTTGCTTTGTCAATAGTTTACAAGATAATAGGTGTAAGAATAAACATGAGCATGAATGAAATGGGTACGTATAAATGGGGACAGTGGGACAGGGCATGCCATTATGAACGCCCCTTGATGATGTTATTGTATTATTATTTAATTATATTTATTATTTTATTTATTATCGTGATAATGACAAAGATAGAACGTCAAAAAAGAAAAAAAGGCAATCAGGACGGAGCAGGGCGGGCGGCGGGTAAAAATCGAATCCCGACTACGTTTCCCAGAATGCCAAGCGAGACCAACGGGCCAACCCTACCGAACTCCCGGAAGTTCCTCGCTCCCTCTCCTCCCCCCCACCCGCCCAGCCCGCCGCGCGATGTCATTGGGTCGTAACTCTTGAATGATCCCTCGGTCGGCCCAGTCCGCGGCCAATCCCGTCCAGCCTGGGGCCTCCAGGCGATGGCCGCGGCTGGGATCCTCCTGGCCGCCGCTGTCGGGGGAGGTTTGCTCTTCATCGTCCGCTGCTTCTCTTCCGTGGCCAGGAAAGCCGCGCTGGCCAAGATGCCGGCCGGCGGCCCGATGGAAGGCAAGACGGCCATCATCACCGGGGCCAACAGCGGCTTGGGGAGGGCCACGGCGGCCGAGCTGCTACGGCAAGGCGCGAGGGTCATCATGGCCTGCCGGGACTGCGGCCGCGCGGAGGAGGCCGCGCGCGAGCTCCGCGCCGAAGTGGGCCTCTGCTCGCGCGGCGGGGGCGAGTGCCGCGGGGAGCTGGTGGTGCACGAGCTCGACCTGGCTTCGCTCCGCTCCGTGCGCAGCTTCTGCCAGCAGGTGCTGCAGGTACGGTCGGGTGGGAGTGGAGGGGGGCCCGTGGGTGGACTTCAACCCATTGGGGGGGGGGATCCCAAATCGAGGCCACCCCGCGGCTGGAGGGGAGGTCTAACAGGGAAGGGTCCTGGGATCCTTCGTGCATGGGGACGATCAGGAGGAATCCCGCTGGATCATACTGGAAGAAGGTAAAAAAAGAGGGACCCTCGCCTAATTGGCGCCTGACCGAGGCAGCAACATTTCTTTTGCAGCAGGTTGATGGCTAATCTCAGGCTCCGCATTGCAGCCCTTGGAAGCCAAACCTGATTTCTTTCTCTCCTTCGGTGCGGCTTTTACATGGGATTCACCTGAAACCTGAGCAGATTATGCCTATGTGCGCCCTAAAATAGGTCAGGCCCTTTGAGGCTAATCCAGTAACAGGAAGAAAAAAAAAACATGGGTTCTTAATAGAGCCTCTTGATTTCCCATTGCTTTTTCATGGGCATCATCTATCAAATTATAGCAATAGCAGTTAGACTTATATACCGCTTCATAGGGCTTTCAGCCCTCTCTAAGCGGTTTACAGAGTCAGCATATTGCCCCCAACAACAATCCGGGTCCTCATTTTACCCACCTCGGAAGGATGGAAGGCTGAGTCAACTTTGAGCCGGTGAGATTTGAACAGCCGAACTGCAGAACTGCAGTCAGCTGAAGTAGCCTGCAGGGCTACGTTTAACCACTGCGCCACCTCGGCTCTATTATGCATGCATGCTGACTATTATCACTCCCCGCTATTTTGGATCCCGACCCCCATTGCTAAAGTAGGAATCTGGAAAATGGCTCTTCTTCATTCGCCTGATTTTCACATAGGTTCAGTTATGAGCGTAGCAAAGTCATAAAACAGTATCGCCTCCATGTATTATTATCTTGTCACCGACATTAGGGAGGCATTTGGTGCCTGTATCCTTGAATCTCATTATTGTGGTTCAAATGTTTTTCACCTCATCATCAAAATCGTGAGCAGGGTTCGCAGCTGCACGTAACAAGCCATCACTGTTCATGAATATCATATGCAGGTTCTGGCAGCATGGCACAAAGACATACGTGAAGTATAGACCCACATGATTTTCTTGCATGGAATCTTTCAGTCCCCATCCCATTAAATAGCTGCAAGCTGCGAGCCAATATTGATCTCACACTGTTGACGTTGCTTTGACACAAAAACATGTTAGCCATATGAAACCACAATCAGATAACAGAACACATCTGCCTGCTTGCAGGGAATCCTGACAGTCATGATGTGACCATTTTTGGCAGCATGGATCACAAATCTATTTGATCTGTATGACCTCACCATTAAATCCTAGGCCACATTGTGATGATGTAACTGTAGTGCAAACATGTGTATACAAAATATAGAACCTAGTTTTTTTTGCCTTATTTTACATGAGTTAAACTTAAAGCTGTCAAATCACTGATTACACCCATCTGTATACAATGAGTCATAATAAAAACAGTTCCAACGTGATTTTATGTCATTATTGGGTTGTTGCAATGTCTATAATGAACTATCACAAATATGGATTTCAGATCCATATTTGTGATGGTTCATTGTAGACATTGCATTCAGCATGATTGAGTTTTCCTGAAGATTGTATGAAAAAGTGTAGATTTATGAGAGATCATGCCATAGGGTTCACCGACAAATGCGCGTCCGACAAAACCGGGGCAAGAAAACCGCGGCGAGAAAACCGCTACGTCGAAATCACATCGACAAATGCGCGCCAACAAAAGCGCACTAACAAACAACGCGAAAACAACGTAATAACCCTAAACCTAACCCTTACCCTTACCTTAACCCTAATCGCGCTTTTGTGGGTGCGCTTTCGACGTCACGGTTTTCTCGCCGCGGTTTTGTTGGTGCGCTTTTGTCAGGCGCACATTTGTCAGGTCACGATGCCATAGAACTAAATTTTTGCACCAGATGATGTCTGGCTCCTACCATAGTAGCAGCCTTCGTTGAGTTAGCCCTAAGAGCAAGTGTCCATATCCTGATTAGTAAAATTTATTATGAAGTATGTTAAATAACAATAATTCCAGTGAGCACTTTCACATGAGCAGTCTAAACATAGGCAAAATGTAAACTAGTTCTGCTTTCTCCCCCCTCCCCTCTCATGTTTTTCTATGTAACCAAGATTTGTCTGCACCTGTTGTTTTGAAAACCCCTACTGGCCATCCTAATAGCTTGTGAACCAGCTCTTACAGGTGGTACTTTAAATAGTCAACTCTATGCTTGAGATGACTCATTGCTTGTAGTTGGAAGTTATCTGTAGTATACTTATTGCTTATGTATTCCAAGTAAAAATCATGCAACATTAAGAGCATCCATTTTTACATTCATATTTTTGCAGCATGATGATGCTGAAAATAGATCCACCATAGTTAAAATGTAACAATAACGCAACCAGTTTACTTTTTAATATTGGATCTTGGTAGCTGCTATTAAAAAAATTGTGAAATCAGGAGGCTCCTTTGTATGGGATTTTAAAGATCCAAGTTTTATCCAGCCTCTTCATCAGTGCAAATGAGCTTTGTTTATCATTCTCTCCTCATCCGTGAGCTGCAGTAAGGAAGCACATGTGTGTGGATTGCTCAGAGATAGTGTATGCTTTGCAGATGTAGACAGGGGTTCCTATCCTTCCACTAGTATCTCCAGAGAAACCACTTCATCTTATGGGAATTAATATCCAGCAGATGTGGAAAAGGCCATAAACACATACATTGCATTGTATGTATGCAAATTGGTAAACTAAAATTAGTTGTGATTTTCCACTGGGAGCATGCAACATCAAGAGACTGTTTTTCCCCCCAGACATTGCTGAAAAAGCGATGAACAGCCTTTCCAACACGAATATTAGCACTGCAGAGTGTTTTAAGTGGTGAGGATAGGATGTGAGGCCTGAAATGCAGACTAGCTCAGAACAATTAAATTTGATTTGATTTGATTTTGATTTTATTGTATTTCTATGCCGCCCTATTCCCAGAGGGACTCAGGGTGGCTCACAAAAAGAGACAACGGACAAAACAACACAACAATTTAAAAACAATCAACAGCCACACAATTCGAGCGGGGACGGGAACTCATCAGCCCCAGGCCTGTCGGAATAGCCAGGTTTTAAGGGCTTTGCGGAAAGCCTGAAGGGTGGTGAGGGTCCGAATCTCCACGGGGAACATCAAGCACCACTTTGGTATTATAAAATTAAGACCGAAACAGTCGTCTGTTGATTTAAAACTGGGTAGATGAGTTAGATATGCTGGTCCTTCAGGCTTCTCGGCTTCTTTTGTATACAAATTGTAAGATGTAAAATTATGTTTATATCTTAGGGAACAGAGGAGGGTGTTTTATTTTTAAATTACTTCAATCAAATAGAAGACTGCGTCAGACTAAGATGTAGGAATGTTTTCATCTCCAGAGCATATGAAGAGACTAACAAAAATATTTAGTAAATATATACGTGAGCAATGTTGGGTTTACTTTTGCTTTGTTTGATAGAAGTTCAGCTAATAATAGATTTTATCCTGTTGCAGAAATGGAGAACTTGTGCCCACTTCCTGTGGCTGCTGTACTGTAATTCTTCCTGGCCCTAACTGGCACAACTAATAGGGAGGAATGCTGGATAGTCACAAACCTGGGAGCCTCATAAATGTTGTTTACCAATATACCTCATCATGGCTTTGGTGGCTAGGATTTCCAGGAATTTTAACAACTGGATGGCCACCCAATCCTTGCAGCCAGCATGAGAAGCACAGGTTCCAAATAGTCTTTCATCTATGGAAACTTTGAGAAACTATTGCTGTTTCTCACCCAGACAATCTCACAAGATAGTTGCTGTGGGAATAAGAGAGAGATCCCTGTTGTGGCCCAGCAGGTACCGTTGGAGCTGCCACCAGACTCCGACAGCGAGGGGCCCTCTGAGTCGGCTCTGGAGGAGGTGGAGGACCCTGGACAGGGTTCCGACTCCGAGCAGGGCGCAGAGAGGCTGGTTGGTCACCAGGAGGTGCCTGAGCCTTGGACCAGTGGGGAGGAGACAAGGGAGAGTGAGCCAGAGGCCAGTAGTGAGTTGTTCCTGGATGCACGCCATCGAAGAGCTACTAGGCATCAGAAACAATTACGCAATTACAAGAGGTGATTGTACTCAGCTGGTGGTCATTAGGCTCCTCTCCAGACTATAAAAAGCTACTGGTGCACACACCCCTCTTTGCAGAAGTCAACGCAGGATTGAATGTCAGAGGACAGTACTGGGAGCTTGGCAGGCTGGATTGCTGCCAAGCCTTATCTGTGTTTATTGCTGCCTGAGTTTGTCTGAGTTGCTGCCAAGGTCCTTATCTGTTTGTTTTGCTTGGCTTTCAGCCACCGAGGTTTTGGTGTCTTGCTATTAAAGGACATTCCAGTTAAGCTTGTCTCGGCATTCGTTAGTGGACGGAGGAGGCGGTCTGAACAGATCCCCATGCAAATTGCTGAAGAAAAGATGCATTGTAATTCTAATAAATGTGTGTGTTTAAAAAAACACATAAGAATCAAGTCCTCATGAACGAAGCTGTAAGGATTGGCTATGTTCCTTTTGTGTTCTGGTGCTTGGCTTTCCTTTGACAGGTTTCTTTTTTTTCCCCCCGTCTCAGGAGCTTTTTCTAGGTTTGACAAGCTTTCAAAATTGTGCAATTTGGGGAAGAAGGATATCAAAGATGCTTTGTGAACATGAAATATTAAGAACCATTTTTTTCCTTTAGAACAATGGTCTCCAACCTTGGCAACTTTAAGACCTGTGGACTTCAACTCCCAGAGTTCCTCAGCCAGCTTTGCTGGCTGAGGAACTCTGGGAGTTGAAGTCCACAAGTCTTAAAGTTGCCAAGGTTGGAGACCACTGCTTTAGAAGACCAGATTTTAATCTCTCTCTCCCCCTCTCTCCTACAGGAAGAGCCAAGACTGGATGTCCTGATCAACAATGCGGGGATATTCCAGTGTCCTTATATGAAGACAGAGGATGGTTTTGAGATGCAGTTTGGCGTCAATCACTTAGGTCACTTTTTGCTCACAAATCTTCTCCTGAGTCTTCTAAAAAGTTCTGCTCCCAGTAGGATTGTAGTGGTATCCTCCAAGCTGTACAAACATGGAGAAATCAACTTCGATGACTTAAACAGTGAACTAAGTTATAACAAAAGCTTTGCCTATAGTCGAAGTAAACTGGCCAACATATTGTTTACCAGGGAGTTAGCCCGACGCATACAAAACACAGGTGTCACTGTGAATGTATTGCATCCTGGTATTGTCAGAACAAATCTAGGTCGGTACGTACATATTCCTTTATTAGCCAAGCCCCTTTTCAACTTGGTATCTTGGGCATTCTTCAAGTCTCCGTCAGAAGGAGCCCAGACCATCGTTTATCTGTCCACTTCTCCTGAAGTAGAGGGCGTATCTGGGAAATATTTTGGAGACTGCAAGGAGGAGCAGTTGTTGCCCAAGGCCACAGATGACTTGGTGGCAAGAAAAATGTGGGATATCAGTGAGGTGATGGTGGGGTTGTTAAAATAACCTAGAAGAAGCACTTTATTGAAACGATGGTCAGAGCTATTTTTGAGACTTCCGTTATTTTCCTCGGACTTTATCCCCCTCGGTTTTAGAGACACTTATTTTGGGATTCAAAGCAGTCTGTGTCGATTCTTGATTCTTTCCACTTTAAAAGAAAATGTCCATAGAAAGAAAACATAATATATAATGAAAAGAGTTAGAGTATAAGAAAAATGTTAATATATTTCAAGAGATATAGATATAACTTTTCTGTGAAAATATGGGGAGTGGGGGGAGGAAGAATGGCTATTTTCAAATTGTGTGCTCAGAGTTCAGTGCTTCGTACCTGAATTAGCTGTGCATGGTGCTATATTTGAAATGTGTTGCCGCAATGTTCTATTAAAGAAAAACAACAACAACAACCAAGAGACCTATTTTCTATGTCTCATTCAGCGTGGCCTACATTTCTGCTTTTAAGTAGGAAGCCTAGTCAGAAACTCTGAAGAGAAAATCTGGCTTGTGGATACCCCATGCCGGCCTTTCCGCTCTGCCGTGAAAGCCCTTCTAGAGCTCTATGGTGGCGCTGTGGTTAATCATCTATGTAGCGTCTGTATTTGCGTAGCGCCCCCACTTGTATTTGTCTCCCTAGATCTTATTCTGAAGCATTTGTTTGTCTTGCCGAATCTTATCCTTTAGCGTGGCACGACAAAACCGCGCCCGATTAAACCGCGTCGCTGACGTCATCAACAGGGCGACAACAGCGAGCATGGAGAAAGAAGGGCGCTTTAAAAAGCGCTTTGAAAGCAAGCCGATTCAAGTTAAGGTAAGGGTTAGGTTTAGGGTTAGGTTAAGGGTTAGGATTAGGTTTAGGGTTAGGTTTAGGGTTAGGTTTAGGGTTAGGTTAAGGGTTAGGTTAAGGGTTAGGTTTAGGATTAGGTTTAGGATTAGGTTTAGGGGGGTTAGGTTTAGGGGTTAATTTTAGGTTTAGCGTTTACAGCGTGCTTCTGTCTCTGCGCTGTTGTCGCTGTGATGACGTCAGCTACGCGGTTTCGTCGAGCGCGCTTTAGTCAAACGCGGTTTTGTGGTGGAACCGTTAGGGTTAGCTTTGCTGGCTGTGGAATTCTGGGAGTTGAAGTCCACCCATCTTAAAGCTGCTAAGGTTAAGAAACACTGCTTTAGAACCTCTAAAGCCATTACAAGTAATGAGAGTGGAAAATGGACACCTCTGGTGCCTTTGCTTATTGGAACATTTGTGGAGACGATTTCGTTCTGTTCTTTGCTGTTTGCCACCGATATGCGCTCTCCATGAAGTTTTAAATTCTTCTCCTGGATTCACTCTCTAATAAGAAAAGCCATTTAAAGTTGTTTGAAGGCTGTTTCTGCGTCTGAAAGATATTACTGCTGCCTTCTCTCTCTTTTTTTTGCTGAGGATGTATTTTAGCGCATTTGTTATCAATCCTGGGTTGCCCCATCTTTTTCCTTTTTTGGGGAATATAACCTGTTTGGTCTACCTGCGTTATTTCAGAAGTACGGATTCTCAAGCATTCAGCTCATATTGTGGATGCCGTTTTCTGCTTTTCTACACATGCCAGAATCCAGAAGCAGTCTGGAGGAGAGCCCATTGTGTACCCTCTTGAAGTTCGATTAAGCTAAGCTTGAAGCTTCTTAGAAATATTACGAGTTCAAATTCACCCAACCTTCCTGCCTATACTTTCTAAGATTAGAATGTTTATCCAGAATCAGTGAGCCATAAGATGGCCAATTGCTTTCTCTTGGCAAGTTATTAGGCTATATAAGTAGCCCTTACTAAAGTCTATAGCAGCCCCAAACTGGGAGCCCCTGGGCCAGATGTGTCATGCCAGGCCACGCCCATCCCAGCCCCGTGAATGGGGGAAATGTCGCAAAACGTCACATAACGCGGCGAGTTTGACACCTGTGGTCTGTGGAGATCACTTTCCTTTTATCTTTTCATTCCCTTAGTTTTCTCTTTATATTTGTATTTCCTAAAAAAAGTAGAATATTTATCAGTTGGGACTAGTATCTTCATGATAATTTTGAATAATATGCAGTAATAAAATATGAATGGGACTTTGACGTGAAGCTAGAAATTAGAATTTAGTCCAAATGCATTTAATTACCAAATGCATAAATAATTCTGCAGAAACTACCTTTCATAAACCACAAAGAATGCCACCTAATACATAACTGTAAAAGTAGGCTGTATTTGGAGGAAGCGGCCTTGGACTGTGGTTAGAACTGGCATATCTCCTGGCTATTAAGCACCGCTGCAATGAAACCGATTGCATTCCAAATATTTAAGTCTCAAAGGGAAAGGTGCTGGGTACGAGTGATTCCTAGGGCTTTATCGCAGTATGCAACCTGTCTTCCGCAGCGTTTGAAGTGACAATTTGCTTTATGAATGAATTCATTTAGAGGAGCAGAGATGAAATACACAGACACACACATCTGCACCTACAAAATCTATACATGACTGTAGGTATGAGCACATTATCCAAAATACAGTTAAACTAGTGTTGATTTGCATCAGTTAATCTCTGCCATGCAGAGCAGTTTATATTTCACATGATTCATTTTTGCTTTAATGTACATTTCATAAATACTGAAATAAAGTATATCAACACGACAACATTCTGTTTCCTCATTTAAGTGAGAAGCTTTGTGCCTTTTCCAGTCAGCTGCCCTGTGCCCGAAAGACACGGACAGAACACTACAGTAAAAATGTTTTACAAGAAAGGATGATCTCGCGGATATTTCGTACAAAATATGAATGTTGTAATAAATAAAAAGACAGCTGAGTAGTTTTTAAAATTAAAAAAGTTCTCAGGATTTTGGGAATATCTGAGGAGAAAAATCCCTGAACAAAGATAAAGGTGTTGTGTATATTTGTGTCTATACTGCAGAGATCATACAGACACTTACAGATGTGGGCTGGGGGCGGGGAGGAGGGAATTGATATGGTTCTTGGACCAAAACATGACTCAGAAGAAACACAGGGAAAGACATCTTAGAGGCACGGAGCTCTCTGGTTTGGCCTAGCCTATGTTTCCTTCAGTTCCCTCATGTAGACTTAAGGCAGGGTCAGCAATGCACAGCTCTAGAGCCACATGTGGCTCTTTCATCCCTTTCATCCCTCTGCTGCGGCTCCCTGTCACTGGTCGGCTCCACAATTCAGTTAGGACAGATAGAGAGGAAAGGATGTCGCACTAGGAGGAGACACTATGGTGAGGGAACCGGACTTCAGTCAGCTCCAGAATTGAAGTGGGGGGGGGGGTTCCGTTTAGGACCTCTGTGGCTCTTTGAGTCTTTAAGGTTGCTGATCCCTGACTTAGGGGTAGGAAAAAGTCTTGAGTTCTTCCAAACAAAACGTGATTGGGAGTGTGTAGCAGTGAAATGGGATGCAAAATTTAAGCGTATAAAAAAATCCATCCACACCAAATAACAGGATTCCTTTCTGTCCTTATCAATGAAGCATAACTCAAACGTCTCAAGCAATTTCAACCAGACTTGGTACACAGATGACTTACTCTCTGGAGAAAAATACTGTGGGGGTAAGACACCCCTAGCACCCCTCGGTGTGTGTTCTGTTAAGATGCAGCCTGCTGTGCCCTTAAATGGCTTCTACTGTACTGCTGTAAAATGGCTTCTACTGTACAGTGCAGTGGAGTTGCCATGGTAACGGCTTCACAGTACTCTACAAGGGGGCTCCCTCAGGTAAGGGAAAATCCAACATTGGAGATTATGTTTGGTCCGGACATTTCCCCCCCTATAAAAAAAATATTCGGGCAACGCTGGGTTATCGGCTAGTTGTCTATAAAGCTGCTAGGGGGGGAAATACAAACAAATACAATGCTCAGATTGTTTTCATGTTCACTTTCTGACTGGAACAACCCAAGTGACAGAACTGTCAGCTGCTGTACCAGATTTTTTCTTTTTAATCCCAAGAGATTAGTATTATCTGAAGCCAGAAAAAAGATTTGGGGATCGGGGGATGGGGGTGGAATCTTCCTAAGAACCTCTAAATGCTTCTGTTTCCCATCCCTCTTTGTGATTGTGACTTCCTTTTTTCTCCTTCAGGCTAAAGCTGGCATGATACCTCAAGTGATAAGCATTTACAGACCTTTCCAAAAAGAAATAAAAAACGTCCTTCAGAAAATCTTCCTGTAGCCACTATTTTGTCTGCAGTGTCATGTCATAACCTGACTACTTCCTCTGGCTCCTTTTTCATTAATCACTACCAGAAAGTTTATCCCACCTACCACATTTGATCTCCTTTCTAACTGAAAAAGCACATCCTTCAAAAACCTCTCCCCCAATGACAGTGAAAAGTTACGCTGTTTTATCCTTTCCAATTTACTAACTTGCCTCCAAAGTTTCAATCCATTATGCTGAGAAAGGGTTTCAATTGTATGTTTTCCCATATTAATCTGAGATAACAGCTTATTTCATAGAACTTTAAAACTGGAGGAAAGGCTTTGTAAGCCTTTCAGTGCATTCCTTGCTCAGGGCAAAATTAAAACATTTATTTATTTGCAATTTCAACGGGGCCCGATTATAGCAATAACAATAGCAGTTAGACTTATATACCGCTTCATAGGGCTTTCAGCCCTCTCTAAGTGGTTTACAGAGTCAGCATATCGCCCCCAACAATCCGGGTCCTCATTTCACCCACCTCGGAAGGATGGAAGGCTGAGTCAACCTTGAGCCGGTGAGATTTGAACCGCCGAACTGCAGATAACAGTCAACTGAAATGGCCTGCAGTACTGCACCCTAACCACTGCGCCACCTCGGCTCTGTGCTTGACAGATTCCTTGATGAATCTCTCAAGAAATTTATACTGGGTAAAAAAGAGATCCTGGATGTCTGGGCGAACAATTCAACCAATTATAAACCAACTATAATTAAAGAGAGCTTCGCAACCGCCCTACCACATCACCTGTGAGAATAGTCAGGTATTTATTGGGTTAATGAATGTCATAAGGGTGGGAGCTGCACAAATCTCTTAGGGGAATATCATTCCAGAGGGCAGGTGCTGCAGCAAAATAAGACTGCTTTGTGGTCCTCTAGAATAAACCTGTTTAATTGATGGAGCTCCCACACACTCCGCCTTCCTGATGGTATAAACAATTGGAGATAAACAGTCCCTTGTATACAGTAGTCGGGATCTATATCACAAAGGGCTTTAAACATGAAATCAGAAGCTTGAATGGCACCCTGGTAAGTGGCTAACTAGTTTCCATGTCACCCCGCCCAGTGAATGAGAGCCTCCCACCTCTCTAGTACTGTAATTAGTTCCATTGTCTCCTATTTGGAAATGCTTTCTATACTGTGTGCCAACCACTACAATGGCAGGGGAAATGCTTCCTCTTTAGGTTCACAAACACAAATTGGCCATAGCCACACTCTTAAGTATCTGTGTTGCTAACTTCCTATAGCCTCTAGGCCAGGGGTAGTCAACCTTTTTATACCTACTGCCCACTTTTGTGTATCTGTTGGTAGTAAAATTTTCTACAGTACATTATGGCAGTGTTTCTCAACCTTGGCCACTTAAAGATGTCTGGACTTCAACTCCCAGAATTCCCCAGCCAGCATTCGCTGGCTGGGGAATTCTGGGAGTTGAAGTCCAGACATCTTCAAGTGGCCAAGGTTGAGAAACACTGCATTACGGTTCCACAGTAATGGTGATTTATAAAGTAGGAAAGTCAATTAGATTTTAAAAAGGAAAGTGCTTCAATATTGGACAAAACCCCTACCGCCCACCATGAAAGCTGGAACGCCCACTAGTGGGCGGTAGGGACCAGGTTGACTTCCACTGTTCTAGGCAGTCTACCACCACATCCTTAAAGGGAAAATGCTCTACCGACAAGCAAAGTCAATGTGGCAGCCAGACTCACTTAACTTCATTACTAATTTAATGCAAACAGTGATTCACTTAACAAAGGTGACGAGAAAAGTTGTAACATGGGGCAAAACTCAACAAATTTCTTACTCAGCAGCGTAAATTCTGGGCTCAATTGTGGTAAGTCAAGGCATTACCTGTGCATCAAAAATCTGATGATTTCCGTGGGATTGAAATTTGGCAAATTGGGTGTTGCTTTAGTACTGTTATACCATCACCTGGAGATTCAGTAGACTGGTCCCAAATTAGCCTTCCAGAAGCTATGTAGATTTACCCCACCTTTGGCTGCTGGGCATCAATAGCAATAGCAATAGCAGTTAGACTTATATACCGCTTCATAGGGCTTTCAGCCGGTTTACAGAGTCAGCCTATTGCTCCCAACAATCCGGGTCCTCATTTTACCCACCTTGGAAGGATGGAAGGCTGAGTCAACCTTGAGCCGGTGAGATTAGAACCGCTGAACTGCCCAACTAGCAGTCAGCTGAAGTAGCCTGCAGTACTGACTCTAACCACTGCGCCACCTCGGCTCTCGACAGACCAGTCTGACACTAGCCCTCTGAAGGTCGTATCATTGACTGTGTTGTGGCCTGCCAGTGGCTAGCAGAGCTAGCAGCACAGTGGGACAGTGAAGAGGTTGGGGAGGAAGATGGGCCAGTCCTGGAGTCTGGGGAAGGCTCTGATGAGGGCTCTGTGTTGGAGGCAGAGAGGGGGCCAGGGCCGTATGCCAGTTATCAGCTGCCTTCAGAGTCAGACATTCAATGACGCAGACGAACAGCTGGAGCCTGTTCCCAGTGTGCGCACGTGCAGATTTGCCAGATGAAAGGAACAGCTAAGGAACAAGGGTTGACTTGGGAGTAAGGCCACAGGTGGATAGTTAATGGCCCCTCCTATAGGAAATAAAAGAGCAGGAGTGTTTGCAGGAGACATTAAGGTCATCCCTGCATTCTTGTGGCGTCTGAAAGATATTGGCCTGGCCACTCTCCAAGCCTGATAAAGGTCGGTAATTGTGAACAATCTTGAAAGACTGTGGGCCGGGACTTTGCTGGAGAGGAATTCACTGTAAATTTAAGGGGATTTATCAGGACGAGGACTTGGCTTCGTGCTGCTGGGGAAGCCTAGGTCAGAACAGACTGCTGGAGAGTGGTCAGCCATAGTCAAGTTGGCAGGAAGTCAAAAGTTGCTCCTTCTCCCACTACTTTTTTTGCCCTTGATCATTCTCTTATTCTGAAACAATGACCCAATAGGTTATGATTTGTCTATCCCTAAATCTTCAAACCCTCAAATACATTCCTTAAAAGACTAGTCTTTTTGGTCCTTTGGGGGGGAGGGGGGCATGATCAGATATCTGGAGGGAAGTGATTCCTTGACAGGCCTATTACTGAGAAATCTCATCTCCAAGTCTTTGTAGATGGAATTTCCTGAAAAAGCAGTGTCTGCAAGCTCTTGCTTTCTGATCTCATTAGATCAGCAGAAACAGAGGCAGATATCCTCATCAGGAGTCTGGATTTCCTGGATCAATTCTTATTTCTTGAGATTAAACCAATTCCCCCCTCCTTTCCAATTCACTAATTATGTTGGTTCCTTTATCTGTACCCAAGATACTTTCTTTGATTTGTTTTATCAACTCTGATGCCAGAATGCAACTCGTGGGGTGGAACTAAGTAATGCAAGATATACAGAACCATTACTTTCCATAGTTGAGAAATATATATGTTTTCGTAGATTTTCACGGGTGTAGGTATGCTGGTCTTGTTGTATTCAGGTCTTTTCCCGTGTAAGATTGAGATTGTCTTGGCAACATTTCAGCGAGGTCTCACTCGCCATCTTCAGGCTGGGTTTTGGGCTTAAAGTGTGATCGGAGCTAGAAAGATGGGAGCTCCTATATATGCAGGTCTTGGCGTATCTGGGTATTTTCCCATGTAAGATTCGGGAAAAGACCCGAATATGCCAAGACCTGCATACCTGTACCCGTGAAAATCTACGAAAACAAATATATATATAAAATTGATTTTGAAGGAACCAAATTAATCTCCAAAACAGAACACTTCAACAAGAGAATAATTATGGAAGCCATCGAAATAGAGAAACACCCCCACAACATGAATAAACGTGACGATACCTCCCGCCTACCAGACATCTGGAAACCGGCCCTAGTCAACAAACGAACCCCACCCACCACCCAGGTCATTACAACACGAAACAACAACGGACACACAGCCAGCACCAATCAGCACCAATCTACCAATCATGATGCCGCCACTCATCCAATCAATCCACTTACTGAAACAAAGCCAGCACTCGGCACACTCCCACCAAGATTTATAGAAAGACGGCAGCTCCAACCATGCTTTAAGCCCAAAACCCAGCCTGAAGATGGCGAGTGAGACCTTGCTCAAACATTGCCAATTGTTTTTCTTTGGAATCCGTTGGAGATTAATAGGTTTGTGAGAGTGTGTAATTCAGTTTTCAGGTGGTCTTTGTCGACTAGGCATTTGGTTCTAGAGATGAGGATCTTGGCTACAGAGTTGATCTGTGCAGAGCTCTTGGGCCACCACAGTGACATCAAACTGACCATACACACACACACACACACACACACACACACACACACACACACAGACACACCCGAGGTCAAACATAACCCTGATATGCCCTCAATGAAATCGAGTTTGACACCCCGGTTCTACAACTACAAAAGAATTCATTACATTTTATCTCCGGCCCAAATACACACCTATATGGATTAGTTCAGAATTATGTTTTCATTTGAGGAAGAGTAGCTTACTCCCGTGTTGAAGTTTATATGGGGAATATATTCTGTGTGCTTCTCAAAAGGTAACTGGCTCTATTCAAATACGAAACCTCATACCCTAAAGAGGCAATGCTGTTTGCAGAGAATACTTTTGGCAGCTTAAAAGAGTGAGATGTAACAGAGCGGGAAGAGATATTATAATTGGCAGCCAGACAAAAATAAAACCTTTTTTTTAAAATGCCGCTCACACCTGAAAGCCCTCATGTTTTGAATGATACCCTGCCTGTGCAATTTGAAGCAGTTCTAAACAAGAGAGCAAGAATGCTTAGATACATAACATATACAGTTGTTTCTGTATATTATGTATCTTTCATTCATCAAGCTATACTATGGGGATACTTGTCGAAGCAGTGAGATTTCCATCTAAGAATTAGATTTAAAAACAGGGTATCAGGAAATGAGTTGATTTCCAGTTGAGCTACCTTAATTCTTTTCTACTTAAGGTGATGGAAAAAAATTAAATTCCAAAAGTATTTCAAATAAATGCAAATCAGCTTCTTTGCCATTCTTCGCTTTTCATGTTGCTTTTTTCCCCCCAAGCCAGCCTTATATGTATTCGTCACCTGGCAAAACAGCTTAAGCAATCTAGACAGCAGGGTATTATTTTTGAGAACGGATCTGTTGTTTGCTATAGAGGAAAATGGCCTTATTCCACCCAGTCTCACAGCAACCACCAGCACCTTCAGGTCTGCTGTGACTGGCCAAAGATCTAAGAACTTCTCTGAATATTAAACAGTGTTCAAACATCCTAACAGAACCCCAAAAAAGAAGCAAAGCTTGCTCTGTAAGTGGTCATTCCACAGAAGGCGAGCGCTGCGGTTATTTTTCTAGGCTCAGCAAATTGTCTTATTCCATTTCAGAATAATATATTTTAAAACATCAACTTTAAGCTAAACATAGCTAGTGTGATGCTGGATAAAATCAAAGGCATTTGGCACAGTGGCCATCTACATAGATGCCGAGGTGGCGCAGTGGTTAGGGTGCAGAACTGCAGGCCACTTCAGCTGACTGTTATCTGCAGTTCAGCGGTTCAAATCTCACCGGCTCAAGGTTGACTCAGCCTTCCATCCTTCCGAGGTGGGTGAAATGAGGACCCAGACTGTGGGGGTGATATGCTGACTCTGTAAACCGCTTAGAGAGGGCTGAAAGCCCTGTGAAGCGGTATATAAGTCTAACTGCTATTGCTAACTGCTATTGCTATTACATGCTTAGGAAATCTCAAGACTGGTCCAAGCCTCTTTGTCTAGGTAGACAAAGATTTGAACTGAATCTCTCCAGAAAAAGTCTTTATGTACCACATTCTGGTTTATTGGGACAGTATCTGTATCTGGTGCCCTTAAGGCTAGTCTTGAAGATCTGGGACAATATCCCTGACTAAAAATAGAATTTTGTATTCATCAGCTGTCAAACTGATCGTCCCAACCAAACTCCTAATAAAAAGTACGTTCAGATCAGTGGTGGGATTCCAATAATTTAACAACCGGTTCTCTGCCCTAATGATTTCTTCCAAGAGCCACTTCACCACACTGCTCAGAAAGTTAACGACCGGTTCTCCTGAAGTGGCGCGAACCGGCTGAATCCCATCACTGGTTCAGATGTATACATGGGTTGCTGCTCTGGTTCTAATGTAAGATCTAATGTCCTTTCTTGTAAATTGCTCTCTCCTATTACTCAAAATTTCTCTGACTCCCTCTAGAACGATGGAGGATTCTATTATTTGTCCAGCTGGTTGAGATTCTAAGCGCAAGGGTACTTAGAATTAGGGATGTTGATTAAAAATTAATCAGTGGTTTTTAAAAAGTATTTAGCATTAAATAACATGGAACGGACTTATCTCAGGCACATGGCATGCACTCCAGTAGACTCCTCCAAAAGAATTTTGTGAAGCAGTCTTCTCTGTCTGATGAACTCCAGATGACACCTGCAGTTTCCACCATCCCATATTAGCCACTTTTTGGGCACAATGCTAACTAACCATCATGGATTGGCATCAAATTGGAGGAGATCATGTCCAGACCCTTCCGTCTACCTCCCATCCTCTCAAAAAGTAGCATCATTGAGACTTACCACTTAGACATCTTGTTTAAAAGCAGGCTACTTTTGGGCCACAGGAATGCCCGCTGTTGAGGAACCGTTGAGCTTCTTGGCAAGGATTGTTTCCTTCTCGCTTTGCATCAGAGTTTCTTCTGAATCCGGGAGTGTGAAGCCTTGGCTTTTATTGAACCAATTAATGTCAAACCCAACTCTGCCATCCCGAGTTGAGAGCTTTCAGCAAGCGGGAACAGCTTGCATGTTCCCTGGAACAAGTGAGCAAGCTGACTGCTTTATGCAAAGCATATTGTTTGCTTTAAAGTTTGCAGTGGGGCATTGCTACTTATTTGCTGATGTGCTTAATGGATGGCTCTGTTTTTTATCGATGTATTTGCAGCGTTGTTTCTCATTTACTGATCTTCGGTCTTAAGATTTGATTTGGTTTCTGAGAAAGGATTGTGTTTACTTTCGCAAGCTTTCACTCATTACACATTTAATATATTTTTGGCTCTTTAGAGTTACTTTTGTAAAAACAACATTGGGTTTCTCAGTTTTGCCTCTCTTTTTTTCCCCCTTTCCCCCCTTCCTTTTGCATTTCTCCTGATTTGCCTTCTCCTTTCTTGACAGTAAAA
This sequence comes from Thamnophis elegans, assembly GCF_009769535.1. Classification (NCBI taxonomy): domain Eukaryota; kingdom Metazoa; phylum Chordata; class Lepidosauria; order Squamata; family Natricidae; genus Thamnophis; species Thamnophis elegans. Next base: position 10,901,084 of record NC_045543.1, on the reverse strand, counting down.
ATTCAGACTTGAAGAAATTTGATTTTCCTACTACCCATTTCTAGGCGTCAAATCCAGGCTAGTAGTTTGCTGTGTGCTGTATGACTAGTTAAAGTTAATTTTATTATCAAAGTGTGTGTTTTGAGTATCCGTATGTTGCATGTGTAATAGAATCTTGCTAATTTTTAAGATAATAGCATGAAAGTTGCTATGAATAAACAATTCAGGATGACAGATTCTTTGTGGCAGAAATTTTGGTCATTTATTTTACACCCATACACACACAATTTTTCCCATGTACTTTAACTATAAATATCTGCAATTTATATACAAATAATGGAAATATTTGCCAGTTTAAAATCTAAAAGATTCAGTCTAAAGGTAAATAACAGTGATAATGAACAAGTGGGGCAGAAAATCAAGTCTACCGTTTAAGTATATCCCTCACAGTGATTGGGGACTCCTAAATCAGTTGAAATCTAATCATGCTACTTTTGCATAATTTATTGCTGATTCCATTCTCTTTTGCCATTAATATGGGGGTTTTAAAGTTTTAAACAGGCCTTTGTATGTTTAGATTTTTCTTCAAACTACATTGTTTAAATATTTTAGATGGATTTGGGAAAGTATGCTGTAAAACCCAGGAGAATATCTAAACAGCTTGCAAAAATACATGATATGAGTGGTAATTACATAGAAAAAATATGGTATATTATGGAAAAAGTGCATTCAGAAAATGTAATGCTTTGTTTTAAAGTTCTATAAACTTTAAAACAAATTGATAGTGAAATGGAATGAAGCCAATATAAAAAACCTGAAACTGTATATAGTACTTACTAATAAAGTACCATATGCACAGAAATATGTATGATGAACAGGTATAAAACGCTGAAACCTTCTTCCCATATAGTAGATACATTTTAATCGTAAAAAAAGTTTACACTTTATAGTAGAGACCTGTTAAAGGTTTCATGAAAGATATAGCTAAGTAATATTAAAATTCCAGTATAAGTACTTTACAAAGGGGAAGATTTGGAAATCCCCAGGGTATCCATGGAGGGAAGCAGTGGTGGGATTCTATCCTGTGGGCGTGGCTTGGTGGGTGTAGCAGGGGAAGGTTACTGAAAAATCCCCATTTCCTCCAGATCAGTTGGGACTCGGGAGGCAGAGAATAGATGGGAGTGGAGCCAATCAGAGGTGGTATTTACCGGTTCTCCAAACTACTCAAAACTTCCGCTACCGATTCTCCAGAATTGGTCAGAACCTGCTGATTACCACCTCTGGAAGAGAGGTGTCACAATCTGCAAGATGATGGACATGGCATTACAATTCAAGCCCCAACCTCTATGCTCTTAGAAGAAGACAAGACCATGGATCTTCAGACCACAGCCACCATCTCACAGATTTCGATGCTGCTGGCAAATCACATTTGTGTTGCCTTCACAACATGGAAGGAAAGAATATGCTTATCATAATATTTTTAAAATTTCTCAAGGACAAAACAATTCCCTTTTAAAACCCAATATTTGCTTCCCTCATTTTTTTTCCTCAACTACCTTTTGAGCTGGACAAAACCTCTAGTCTTTTTATTGTTGCCTCTGTTTATTCTATTTTTCCTTCTAAATGAGCTGACAGATTGCTGTTTGTTCCCTTGGTGAGTCTTTAAGGGAACTTAGAAAGCCGTATCTTCATTGCCTTTGCTTTTCTAAGATGTTTTCACACTGCTTGAAAACGACAGGATTTTAAATTCCAGAATTTGTGTCTTTGGTGAAGCCCTTCAGCGATGCATTCTGCTCAACACGTCGTCATTAAGAATGGCTTCGTTAGAACTAAACAAGGAATCAGGCTCAGGATGAAATAATGTACAGAAAAGAAACAGTCGCTGGAATAGTAAAATTAACTCTATGGATGTTAAATTATCAACAGAAGGTAAAGATTTCTACAGCTCTGGAACTCAGGAACTCAGCTGAATAAGAGTTTCTGACTGGGGACAGGATTTTAAACTTAATCAAAGAAAGTCATTTGCAATTCTTTGCATTATCCAGAACACGCGTGGATTTCTTTACAGACCCAAACATCTGAGGATGGGCTCATGAGCATACTCCAATTCCCTTCACACTTGTTAGCCCTGCACATGAGCAAGGGAACACCCCTCTAAGCCTGAAATAAAATGAAATATCCTTAGAGGATACAGACATGAAAAAGCCTTTTAAGAGTCACGCTTTTTTAGTTTGTTCATTTGTGTGTGCGTAAAATGCATACTTCAACCCTTACCTGTTATTTCTCCATGCCTCTGAAATGTATTACATAGTTACACCCCCCCCCCGAATTCTCAAACGAAAACCTCACAGGCACAAAGCAATCATGATGATGGGGGCCAGAAATGCCGAGGAGACACTCTATTAGGTTTCTGTTCCCAATGGGCTAAACTAACTATTATTAATTCAGTGCCTAAAGTATTACAAATGTGCCCCATTAGAGCAATACACCATCTGGCTAGACTCATTGTGTAGGAAGCCAGCTCATTCCAACGAGTCAGACTCCTTGCTATTTTTGTAGTACTGGCAGAAGCCATTGGCACATTACCCAGAAATAACACTAATAATAATTAAAAAAAAGGAGAGAGAGAGAGAACAATCATTAATAAGCAACGTCACAATTTTGGAACAGTGCTAGCCAGCAAACATGGCAGCTCTTGGGGTGCAATGAGCCAGCAGGGGCAGATCCCAAGCAGAACTTGACCAGAAGCTTATAAAATGGTGGAATCAAAAAGTGGAACTAAACAGTAAGGGAAAAACAGAAAATGCTGTGTTCCTTTCACTTTGGGATATCCACAGAAAACTGTTTTCTTGCTTGTTTTCATTTTCTGAAGGGGGTTGATAAAGGTTTGCTCTGAACACAGCTTAGCCAGATGGAAGGCAGCTTTTTGAAAGCAATTTGGAGCAAAAATGCGGTGGCAGGAGGAATTTAATTCCTTTCTCCTGTCTGCTCCTTCCTTCCTTCTATTCCAGAACAAGAATGGGTCATCATCATGTATGGTAGCCCTTGGCAAAGTTGCTTCGAACCAATCACCTCCCTCCATCCACATGCATACATAGTGAGGTGTTGTGACTCAGCAGACGTTTGCTGTGAGTTGAGTCGGGATGCAGGAATAACAATGCAGTTGGGGCTCGTTAGTGTGGTCTTCTAGAGATAAAAGGACTGATGGTGCCACGCCCTGGTTGCAGAAGGAATGAGTATCAGGCTTTCAAATACTGTAAAGCAGAGGCATCAAAATCAAGGCCCGCAGGCCGGATGTAGCTCGGGGGGGTGTTTAGATTTGGCCCATGAAACAGCAAAGGACTGGCCCGCGGTGCATCAGCCAGTAAAAACGGGCTCCCAATCTTCCTTTTCAGCTAGGACGGCCTCCAGCAACCCTCTGCCAGTGAAAGCAGAGCTCGGGAGGATCGCTGGTGGAGCACTCAGGCCACCACAGGTGCCTCTGACATGAGTGATGTCAAGATGGCCATGCCTTCCATGGCCCACGAGGTCAAACACAACCCTGATGTGGCCCTCAATGAAACTGAGTTTGATAGCCCTGCTGTAAAGAATTGTTTCTGAGATGATGCACATACTTGGTTAATAATTTTTTTTTCCAAAATCAGTATAGCTCCTATTTAAGCAGTATTCTTGAGAGGTTAAGATAATGGAGGAAATAAATCCATCTCATTCTGTATCTTTGAAGTGAAAATTGTTTTCACTCACTTGTTCCTCTAATGAATGACAATGTCCTATATAATAAAAAATGTTCCCAGTTTCTTCTTGTTTATATATAAGCTGCCTTACAATTGGGAAGATACACGCCACACACATTCTTCCCAGGGGTGGGTTCTGGCAGGCACTACTGCTGGTTCGCTCATGTGCACGCTTGAGGCGCGCTGCGTGCACATGCGTGGTGCAATTAAGATTTTTCTGCACATGCGCAGAAGCGAAAAACAAGATGGCAACAACATAGGCACTGCCCAGAGAACCAGTTCGGGGGCATGGCAGGCCTGGGTCGCTGCCAATTCTAGCGACCCAGGCCGCCAAACCACTACCAGTTCCACCGAACTGGTAGGAACCCACCACTGCTTCTTCCATATCACTATGTAATATATTTATATATAGCAGTGCTATAGAAAACTTTTCAAATTATAGTCTCTCTTTTTTCAATTGCTGTAGCCTTCCACTTTAAGCTTAATACTTTAAAAGTTCAAAAACATTAAATCTGCATGCAAAGGACCAGGGTCTCTTAATCAGTTCTGAAGGGAAGCATCTTATAAACTCCGTCTTTCTGTATCTCCAACTCTGCCTTTCCTAAGGCTGCAACCTCGCCATCTGTATAAGCTTCATTCCTCCAATTTCTACAGTTGTTATCACTGAAGATTTCCTCCAGCTATCTTCTCCGCAACTCTCTTATTGTTGTGCCAATTTTGGAACTCTAATCCAGCAACTCTGAAGCAAGGCATGCTGACTTCAAGCAGCAGGAAACCTAAGCCAATGGCTCACCAGTTGCCTTCTGGATCAAGGTCAGAGTGACATCATCTGTCACCAGCGTTGGAGAAACAGCATGCAAACAGTGAAGATGCCTGAACTATGTCACAATATTGGGATCAAAAGAAACATATTGCAAATATTATAATAAGCCCAGTGATTTCGTTTGAAAGGGAATTATTTGAAGTCACAAACATCTGCTTCAAAGTCCAAGGAGATTAGAAATGTCCAGTTATGAAAACATTCCAATTAAGGCCTTGGAATGCCTGGAATATTTTTCTAGCTATGTAAGTTTGACACAACTGATAACAACTGCGATATATTTCCTTTTATGTGGATTCTTTTGTTGGAAGACGTTATAGGTAAACACAAGCTACCTTTTTTATTTTAAACTATTACCCTAATGGAAGAATAGCTGATGTACAGTTATACAGTTTGATTAGCAGCCATTAGTGTTACGTTTTAAAAAGAAAATTTTAAAGAATTTTCTCAACCAAATTACAACGTAAAGAAGAAGTAGAATGGTTTAAAACAGAAGCATCCCTTGATGTTTTTAAATTTTAGTAACTAACAAAACACAATGTTGTCTTGAACTGGGACTGTTAACATTTGTTTTACAAAGGTATATTGTACCTGCAATTTTGTATCAAAAGAAGCCATTCCTATTAAATTCAATGAGATTTACTTCTTCCATAGATACTGTATCAGATGCACCAGATTGGGTTACATGTTAGTTCAGTAATACATTTCATTTACTGTTGCTAGAAATGGATTCTAACCAGAGGTGGGTTCCTACCTGTTCAGCCCGGTTCGGCCAAACCGGTAGTGATTTGCTGGCTTGGGTCTCCAGAACCAGCAGCGACCCATGGCATGCCTGCCATGCCTCCAAACTAGTCCCCCGGTTGGCATGGCATATTGTTTTTTTTCCATTTTTTAATGTTCTGTGCATGCACAGACCTATCTATGGGCAATTGTGCGCATACACACACACAAAAAAAATTGTGTGCACATCAAACCAGCAGTAATGCCAGCAGCAACTCCCCCCTGATTCTAACTATTTACAATTCTTGGGAATTTCATTGATGGAAACTAAGTTGCCATAAAGACGTTTGCAATAAACCAGGAGTGTAAAAGACACACACAAAAAAAGTAAAGTTCTACGGAAGAAAGAAGACATCCCAAAGAGACAATGTGAATACACAGAGGAAACATATACAGAGGAAAAATGAATACACAGAGGAAATATACAAAAGAATACCAAAATTGTTAGCTTTGTCCTTTGAAGCACAGCCTGGCATCCTGGAAAGAAAAGTTAAATGGACCCTTAAAAATATTGCTAATTATAAAAACAGAAAACAAACAAAAATGCAGGAGTGGACAAAGCAGAGCTGTTCAAAATCTTTCAGGATGATGGAGTTAAGTTCTGCTTGCAGTTTGTAAACAAGCATTGAATTACATACCAGTAGGAAAAAAAAAGAGAGAGCGTTGCTAAAAAGTGCTTGAAATACTTGTGCTTACTGCAATTGAGATTTGCTTGCATAGACACAGAATATGGTTCCACCACAAAACCGCGGACGACAAAATCGCGGTCGACAAAAGCGCGTATGTGACGTCATCACAGCGACAAAAAAGATAGAAAAATGTAAAAATAAAGCGAAAACCTTACCCTAACCCCCCCAAACCTAACCCTAAACCTAACCCTTAACCTAAACCTAACCCTAAACCTAAGCGTTAATGTAACGAAAAACCTAACGCTAACCCTTAACCTAACGCTAAACGTAACGCTAACGCTCTAAAGCTAACCCTAACCCTTAACCTAACCCTAACCCTAACCCTAACCCTTACCTTTATGTGAATTGGCTTGCTGTAATTTAATTGTTATTAATTTTTATTTCAATTTTTTGATCTTTTTCGTCGCGCTGTGATGACGTCAAATGCACGATTTTGTCGATCGCGCTTTTGTGGTCCGCGGTTTTGACGGGTCACGCAGAATATATGAAAGTGGCCAGTTTTATGTCAGGCATCACAAACCCATTAAGCGAGGACATTCTATGCATTTTATAATTAAGTCCTCCATCATTGCCACATTTTTCTTACCCTTTTCTGTATAATTGGTTTCGATAACAACATGCATGGGACTGGTGCAATAAAGGCAGAGTGAAAGCAGACTTCCTCCTTAATATCTTATCCTCAAATCATGCATCCCCCCCACAAAATTTACAGGTGATGGGCTGCCGTCAAGGATGTTCCCAGTTTGTTCAGGCCACGTAACCTGTTGTTAAAATGTTTTTTTTTGTTTGTTTGCATAAATAAATAATTTATTGAAAAATTATGATCCATAATTTAAGAGCCAAGGTGGCGCAGTGGTTAAATGCAGCACTGCAGGCTACTGCTAGATCAGCAGGTCAGCGGTTCAAATCTCACCGGCTCAGGGTTGACTCAGCCTTCCATCCTTCCGAGGTGGGTAAAATGAGGACCCAGATTGTTGGGGGCAATATGCTGACTCTCTGTAAACCGCTTAGAGAGGCCTGAAAGGCCTATGAAGCGGTATATAAGTCTACTGCTATTGCTATTGCTATTGCTATATAAAATTGGATAAGGGATGTTATGAAAACTTGGTTCAACTAAGGGAACAGTGACCAAAAATAATTTGAGAGATGCTGTTGTTGACTCTTTATCCATTTCCAGTAGGTGCATGGCCAGTATGAGGCATATTTGACTATATTAGCAAAAAAATAATAATGTTTGTACTGCTCAGGTTTTCCAATAGTTCACATACTGTATATTATCTTGGCAGCTGATTACTCAAGAGGCTAGTGGTAGCTCAGTAGATCTCAAATTCTTAAGGTTCTTTTTTTTTTAGTATTTGAAACAATGGCTTTGTTTCAGAGATGGGTTCCTACCAATTCGCACCTATTCGGTAGAACCAGTTGGTAAAATCTACCGAACCAGTTAGAAGAGGTTCCACCAGTAGACCCGGAATGCAGGCCACACCTACAGAAGAGGTTCCAAATTTTTTTGAAACCCACCACTGGTGGGTGTGTAATGTCCCACAGTTATCTACACATTAATAATGATCTAGTAATATTTCTTTATACATTTTAGGGACCTTTCCTTACATAATTGGTGTTTTCTTTCATACTTTTGGATTTCTAATTTCTGTTGGCAAATGCTAAAACCAATCCCACGTGAAAAAGTATTCAAAGCCTTCTTGATTTTAATTGTCAATTTATTTATTCCTGCACATTGTAATATTTATTCATTTACATATCTCTGATGGAAGTTGATCTTCTGTTGTGTAAACCCAATTCCAGCAGCTGCTAACATGTGTAAAATTAAATATATATTATACTCCCTTTCAAATAGCCAACAAAATATTTCTGGTTTTAATTCCATATCTTGCTTTACGATTGCTTCTAACCACTAACTTCTGAATAGCTACTTGGACTGACCTAAGTACTAATTCATAATTTCATATCCGGTCACATGGGCAGCAAGCCACTCCCACCCGGTCACATGGGTGGCAAGCCACTCCCACAAAGGAGGCCACACCCACAGAGTAGGTTCCAACAATTTTTGAAACCCACCACTGCTTTGTTTCCATGGGAATCTGCCTAGGATCCCAACACAATTTTGATTAAACAAAATTTGTGGAAATTCTCTGATTCATGGAAGTCCACATGAAGAGAAGGGAATGCCTTCCTTCTCGTTCGCATGATCTTTTATAGTACAAGGAAAGGGGTGGTTGTAGGTTTCCTTTTAAGTTACAACTGTCTTTTGCCTCTTACACCCAACACATTCGATTCCCAGCTATTTAGACACCTACTAATAGTTTGGAAAAGTATACAGTATGTTATCCAGAATTATTTCTCTTTATATTTCATTATTTTCTGTGAGCAATTTGGATCCAGAGCATAGACTTGTTAAGTAAATTGGAACTTCTTCATCCTAACTGCATCATAAAGGAATGCCTCAAGACAGTAAAAAATAATAATAATGAAAGATTGACTTTGCGATTTGCTGTTTAGATAAGTTTGTTGTTTTAGAAATGGCTAGTATATAAAATATATAAAACTAAAGAGTTGAGGCTGTGCTGTACTATTTTTATTCTACTGCACTGAAAAAAGTTGGAAGTTAACTCTTTCTTCTTATTTGACCCCCTACCCCACACTTTTATTTCCCCCATTTCCCTTCCTCATTTCCCTGCTATCTTTATTTTCATTTGTATCCGATATTAGAAATTTTAATTTTAAAATTATTATAAAAATAAAGGATTCCCTTTTGATCAGCAAGCCTAAATGCATTAAGGAATATATGCTGCAATTTATCAGGAACAGAGTTCAAAGTTAACGTTATTAAAATGGATCTTAGCCTTACCGTTCTCCTTTCCATTTGATGTTTAAATATTGTCGACGGCAAAAATGTTTAGAAATCTAAGCAGCCTGATTGGCTGCCTACTACAAATTACTTACTAACCAGATCAAAATATCACATGTGAAACAGCGCAGAAGCTAATGCTTGCTTCCCTTCAAAGTTAGGAAGGGAGTTTGGAGATAAAATCCATGTGAAAACCCCAGCATGGGGCAAGCGGGTATTTTGCTCCATTCATGTCAATTGCTGTCATGTTATATCAATGTTTTAAAGTCAAGGAATGCAGCAGAAGCCATTGCTGCTTAATAGAAGGCAAGATTGTGATGAACGCACCCATAGAGGGAGAAGAAATGGTGCCAATGAAATACAAATGGGAAAGTTAGGCTGACTTTGTTCCCCTGTATTCCTGTACTTGCTATTATTGTATGTGGAGCTTCTTCGAATAATTAAGGATCCTCATAGGAAGGTTACAGAAACTATTTGAAATATATCCCACGTGGTTCCACCACAAAACCGCGGTAGACTAAAGCGTGTGTGACTAAAGCGCGGTGACAAAACCGCACCGTTAAAACCGCGCAACAACAGCGCGCCGACAACAGCGCGCTGACAGAAGCGCGCTGTAACATAACCCTAAAAATAACCCTAAACCTAACCCTAAACCTAACGCTAAACCTACCCTAAACCTACCCTAAACCTAACCCTAAACCTAACCCTAAACCTTACCTTAAGTTAAATCGCGCTTCTGTTGGCGTGCTGTTGTCGGCGCGCTGTTGTCGGCGCGCTTTTGACATTGCGGTTTTAGCGCCGCGGTGTTGTCGGCGCGCTTTTGACGTTCACGGTTATGTCGTGCCACAATCCCACGTATGTGATTCCTCTTCTCCCATTTGCATTTTACCAGGCAAGTGTTTAAAATGTGAGACATGTTTAGACCATACGAAAGATTTCTTAATGTGAAATCTCACTTTTTCCACAATACCTTCAGAGGCAGGATGTTATGGTCCATTAATTTCATCTTCGGCTCAGCTTTCTTGTTCTGATGTATGGCATTTGAGCTTGATTCAGATCCATAGATTTAACTCCTACAACTGATCAGAATTTTCTTTTGGAACACGTCCCATCTATAAGTTCCTGTGAGAAACATACAGCATTTAAAAAAAAGCGAAAATGTTAAGGGCCATCGGTGGCTGCAGGATTTTCTTTATCCTTTGCTTTTCTTAGTCCAAGAGATCTGATTTATTGTTTTGTACAGAAAACAAAGCCACCATCATTCCATTAAGCCAGTGGTTCCCAAACTTGGCAACTTTAAGACTTGTGGACTTCAACTCCCAGAATTGTCGTTCTACAAATTTTTCAAGTTCTCTAAATAGCTGCTAGGCATCTAATTCTGGGAGTTGAAGTCCACAAGTCTTAAAGTTGCCAAGTTTGGAAACCACTACATTAAGCTACCAAATTATAAAAAGTTCCTATCAAATCATCAAGTTGATCAAGATCATTCTCCTCCTCTGCAGAATAGCCAGCTGGATGCCAGGAAGTTCACTGGCACACCAGTGACCAGCACAGCTGGCGGCAGACCCAGACAGTGAGGAGGTTGGGGAGGAACATGGGCCAGCCCTGGAATCTGGGGAAGGCTCTGATGAGGGCTCTGTGTCAGAGGCAGAGAGGGGGCCAGGCCTGTCCGACAGTTATCAGCTGCCTTCGGAGTCGGAGATCAGTGGGGCAGAAGAACAGCTGGAGCCTGTTCCTCATGTGTGCATGGGTAGCATACAAGTTTGATAAATATAAATAAGTGAATGAACAGATAATAGGTAATAAATAAATGTATTAGAATTATTGTCAAAGTAGAGCTGTATATCAAATCTCCTGGGTATTTAGGATAGTTTTATGAAAACCTTGTTAAGATTTAACAATATTTATTTACACACCTTAATATACAGAGCTTATATGCACAGCCCCTTTATGCAGTTTTTAATATACATCTTCTCAGTATGCCTTTCTAGGACAAAATCCCCCGTTTTCCTCCTTTGTATAAAATTGAGGTTTTTAAAAGTTATCCAATCTAAAATCAATCTCTCTCTTTCTCTCTCTCCCTCCTTCCTCTTCTTTCTCCCTCTCTCTCCCCATCCCCTCTCTCCCTCTCTCCCTCTCCCCATCTTCCCTCCCTCTCTCCCCCTCTCTCCACCCACCATCTCTCCCTCCCTCTCCCCCATCCTCTCTCCCTCTCTCCCTCCCTCTCTCCCTCCACCCTCTCTCCCTCTCCCCATCCTCCCTCTTTCCCTCCCTCTCTCTCCCCATCCTCCCTCCCTCTCTCCCTCCCTCCCTCCCCCACCCTCCCTCTCTCCATCCTCCCTCTCTCCATCCCTCTCTCCCCCACCCTCCCTCCCTCTCTCTCCCTCCCTCCCTCTGTCACTTTCTCTCAGCACGTGGATCTTATGTGATCCACCATGGTGTGGCTTTTCACTCCGTGTCCGTGTGTGTGTGTGTGTGTGTTCGTGTGCGAGTGGGAGAGGGAGGGAGGGAGATCTTCCTTGATCAAAGAATCCACATTGTGGACAGTGGTTTCTGCCTGGACATACATCAACTCCTACTGTCAGCAAAGTAAAATGATTTCACTGTTTTGAATCACAGCATCTGCTGGCTTTATAGAGATACCTGTTAAGTAAACCACAACTTTCAAACTCTATGCAGTCACTTTTGTATCATCCTTAAAAAATTATAGAATTTTGGAATGCCTATTTTGCAGAGCAAATGGGATTTTGGTTTTTTTTTTCCTAGAAGAAAAACAAATATTAATGTATTTCAATATTTTCATTTGTACAAAGATTTCTATCCTATTTCTGAATCCAAAAGTTCTACTTATCAATCATAGCTGATAGCTATGAAAAGAGCTAACAATCTTCCTCCCAGAATTTTGCCTAATTTGCTTTTAACGCCATCTGGACTTGAGAGCTATCCCTGGTGTCTGGAACATTCAGTTTATGTTACAAGTTTTCTCTTTTTTCTCCCTCAGTCCTTAACATATTGCCAAGAAAGATTTGGTTTTTAGTGTTATGAGAAAGAGGGAGAGTTTTACTCACTTTTCCTCTTTTGATCATGCAGAACATCAAAACCTTGCATAACGTTCCCAATTAGTCATGTTCTTCCATCTCCCCATCCTAAACCAAAAGAAAAAAAAAGTGGGGGGGACCCCTCAAACCTGCTAAAAAGCCTGAAGCAATGCAGGCTTTCTTCATATAGAAGGTGAGCCAAACCAATGTATCATCTGGAAATTTGTCATTGCTTGCCTCCAAGCAGGTAATTTATGAAAGTTAATAACTCCTAATCCCAGTGGAACTCCAGAAAAATGCATTCCTACCGAAGAAAATACAAGATGAGCAATATGTCCAGGTGTAAAAACAAACATATTTTACAAATCCACAGAGAGCTGAAGCTCTCTAAGAGGGTCACAGAAGTAAGTAAAGATAAAGGTTCCCCTTGCACATATGTGCTAGTCATTCCCAACTCTAGGGGGCGGTGCTCATCACTGTTTCAAAGCCAAAGAGCCAGCGCTGTCCGAAGACATCTCCGTGGTCATGTGGCCGACATGACTCAATGCCGAAGGTGCACGGAGCGCTGTTATCTTCCCACCAAAGGTGGTTCCTATTTTTATACTTGCATTTTTATGTGCTTTCGAACTGCTAGGTTGGCACAAGCTGAGAAGTAATGGGAGCTCACTCTATTACGCGGTGCTATGGATTCGAACCGCCAAACTGCTGACCTTTCTGATCGACAAGCTCAGAATCTTAGCCACTGAGCCACCATGTCCCTTCAGAGAAGTGAAGAGAACAGTAAATAACAAGGGCAAATTTTGGCAAAGGCAATCACATGGAAGAATGTGACCCATAGAAGCAAGACATTAAAGAGACATTTAGTACCAGTGGAGCTCAGGATCTAATGTTGACCTCTTCCTCTAGAGCAGGGGTCTTCAAACTTGGCAACTTTAAGACTTGTGGACTTTAATTCCCAGATTTCCTCAGTCAACCTAAGTGCCACCTGGAGAAAAGAAAGGATTACAGAAACAGGTGAGTCCTTCTGAAGAGGAAACAGTGCAATTAAGTGCAGTTAAACGCTCTGGAAACTCTCCTTTCCTCCCAATCCATGTGATAAATAATATAGCTATAGCAATAGCAGTTAGACTTATATACCGCTTCATAGGGCTTTCAGCCCTCTCTAAGCAGTTTACAGAGTCAGCAAATTGCCCCCACAGTCTGCGTCCTCATTTCACCCACCTCGGAAGGATGGAAGGCTGAGTCAACCTTGAGCCTGTGAAATTTGAACCGCTGAACTGCAGATAACAGTCAGCTGAAGTGGACTGCAGTACTGCACCCTAACCACTGCGCCACCTCGGCTCTTCATGGCCAGAAAAGGCCTTGAAATAATTTCTGGAGTTCATAAAATCGTGGGCCAGAAGGTGAAGAAAATGGGAGTACAGGTAGTTTATTTCCTCATCATTTCTTCCTGTGAGCGGGTCATGGTACGAAAAGAGTGTATACAATCCTAGAAATCAACAACTGGCTATGTGAAATGTCACTGGGTTTGGGTAACAAAAGCTTGTGCCATCTTTAGAAGGGCCTCTAAGGAAGAGGTGAGATTCATCTTTCAGCAAGTGGGAAAGGAGGTATTTGGCAAATGTCTCACTAGATCCTCTAGAGTGGCATTAAAGAAAGGATGGAGTTGTCAGGGTTCCAAATAGCATCCAAAATTAAATCAGAGTCCGAGGCAAAGTATTGCTCAAAGTTCCAATGTATTAAGAGAGCCATGTTGGCACATCTGGGGAAACCCGAATCTGAAATCTTCCCGGTTTTTCCCACCGAGTTGAAAGTTCAAGATCTTGCCCTACACCAGTGGTGGGTTTCAAAAAATTTTGGAACCTCTTCTGTAGGTGTGGCCTGCTTTCTGGGTCCACTGGTGGAACCTCTTCTAACCGGTTCGGTAGATTTGACGAACCGGTTCTACCAAATAGGTGCGAACTGGTAGGAACCCACCTCTGCCCCACACCCACAAGCCCATCACATGGTCCAATCTCCCACTGCCGTGCTGGCAGTTCCACCCATCCAGTTCTGGTCAGGTGCAATGACAAAGGATGACTTTGGCTTTCTAGAAAGAATTTTGTTATGGCTACATTTCATCTAACTCCATACAATCCGCCCTCCCATTTTCCCACAATAGAAAATGTGTAGTAGAATAATGGAAAGTGTGCCAAGCCAAAGATCCAAAAGAAAAGATGGCTGCAGGCCTGACTGGAGTTCAATCTCATAAGATTACAACCAAATTCATAGGCAAGGACTGGAGCCAAGACAGCAGAAGAAGGAGAGGAGAAGGAAGAGGAGGAGGAGGAGGAGGAGGAGGAGGAGGAGGAGGAGGAGGAGGAGGAGGAGGAGGAGGAAAAATGAAGCTAGGATGGGGATGAATCCTATGAATTCATAGGAAATTCTAGCACACAAAAAAGTATGTGGCATTCAAAAACTCATATGATTTTGGGATGACTAGAGATTTTTACTCAAGAAAAGAAATAGAATTTGATCGGCATCACTTCTTACATGATGGTCATGGCTGGGATACAAATCTGGAAGGGCTGAGTTCCAATGAACGGAACCCAGTGGAAAACAAATTCTTTAGGACCTTCTCTATCAGAGAAGTTACAAGCTTAAAAGCAAATTGCATAAAAATACGGCACAGCAGAGCCCGCTGGATTTTCCACCCTATTCACTAAAATGCATTTTCTTCTTCTGCCTCTTTGACTCTTCCGTACATCCCAAGACCCACCAATCAGCCATTTTCTCCACTAAATTTAGACATACTTGAAGTCATGCTGACTTTTCTCCTTCTCTTGCTTTCCCACAATCTTTGCATTCTAAACTTCCAAAGTAGAAAAGAACAACAGGCAGAAGTTTGGGAGGAAAGAAACAGAAAATGATGGCAAAGAAAGCATTGGAGCTTTAGCAAATTCCATTTTCTAATCCTGACTAAATTTTCTTGGAAGCCAGCCCCCCTGGGTAAATTTGATTTCAGAGATAATAAAGCCTTTTGGAGTTGCTCATAATTTTTTTGTGATTATAAACATGTGTTCTAAAAACATAGAAATGCTGAAACATTCAGTGAAGAGAAATCATTCATAAACTAAACAGTTCATGCGGAAAAAGGTGATCTTAGGAAATTGTGTGTGTGTGTGTGTGTGTGTATTGTCAAGACTAGTAAAATGAAATAGAATCCTATGAATTCTCCAAGTAATGTTTCTGATATAAGCTTTTAAGACAGTGGAATGGAAAATAATAATTGATTGTAGCAGATTTCATCTTGACGGTCACTTTTGAACAAGAATGTTATAGAGGTTAAGATCCAGGATTCAGAAAAATCTGGATCAGTTTCAAGGTTAAGTCAACAAGTTTCTTACATGTCTTACAAGAAATAAAACACCTTACAGAAGCTTATTGTATTGGCTTATGTAAATGGGTGGATATCATATTTTCTTTTGCTCGTGCTATAGCGTTTCTGCATTAAACTGGATTGGTAGAAAGCTGTCCAAGTGGTTGCTTTCAAACTGCAACTACATTTTGACATGCAATCACAGTAGAACTCCTGCAATAAACACGGCATATTCTACAGTAGTTGTATCACTGGAGCTATTTACAGTGTGGACAGGAAAGAACAAAACAAGTCTGGGCATATCAACATTGCAGACAATGAAAGACTTATGTGCTTTGGAAGCACAATAAACTCATGGCATATCGCCTCCTGAATAGGGTTTAATGTTAAGATAATGTTCTTCTCTCTGGTCCTGTTAGCCCTACAAGATAGACTAGACCAAGAAACAGATGCCATATAGGCCTAAAACTACTTTTATTAGAATGCCTGCATTAACAGGATTCCGCAAGTCTAAATATGCTTCCCTTCCTTCCTCTTTTATCTTCTTGAATTAGAGGAACTGTCTGCATGAGACACTTTCATAAACACCTCTCTTTCTAGAGGGTTAAGCCATGTTTATCAGTCATTGCCTTGGTAATTCTTCCCTTCAAGGTCATCTTCTAAACTCTTTACATGTAACCTTTGCATCAGCTGGTAATGTAGCATGTATTTCCACAAAAGTTAATTGTTGTGATCACTTTTCTTTTCTTGGGGAAAAAAAGTCATAGGTTCAACATATCCTGGACATTTTGGAGTTTCCACATTATTTTGCTGATAGCTACCAAAGGATTTTTATTCAAGATTGCACAGTAAATTCCTATGACCAAAATAAAGTATTTAAACTGATACATTTCCAGAATAGTGACATGTGTTCAAAAGAACACATAGCCAACTTGTGCCCATCTAATACATGCAGCTCTTCATATCACTATCTGTATTGGCTGGTGTTAAAGGCAGCTGTAGATCATTTATCACTGGAGGACCTTCTATTGTTTACTCCTGTACTAATGTAGAGTTTTGGCCTAGAATGTTGAGCTTCTGCTAGCCCATGGCCATTCCAGTTTTAGTATTACATCTCAGATCTTACACTGCTTAAACAGGTAGGGTCTTCAACTCTTGGAGGGTGTTGGAGATTTTGAGGAGTGAGACACCCTTAAACCCCTTCCACCCCTAAACTGAACAACAATGGAAATAGGTCTGAAACTTTCCAATATCAATTCTGGGAAGCTCCAGAGCACCAAAACACATGCTCATGAGTTGTTATTTTCCACCCAACTTGGAAAAATCAGATTATATCCCCCATGTTGTTGTTTACCGGCATGAAAAACAGTCAATAAAGCCATCTGTAGGAGACATAGGGAATGGCCCTGAAGTACAGGAGGAAGAGCTGCTATCAAGACAAGGGTTAGATAAGAGGGACTTGAGGCTAAGACAAGAAATTTGTTTGATTAAACATTTCAGAGAGGCCTCTCTAGTTTACATGAACATAAAGGGAAGGAAGGGGAAGCATATGCAAATTTACAAGATTCTGTTACTATATCTGTTGCAGTAATCTTGACCTCTATGGAATTACTTAGTCTAGTATACCTTTTGGGGCTGATACTATCTGTATGTACTGAGAAACAGTGAGAAAACATTGTCACATTTCCTTTTAATCATGAAAGGTGGATGGTAGATGATAGTTGGCAGATAGATAGATGATAGATAGATGATAGATAGATGATAGATAGATAGATAGATAGATAGATAGATAGATAGATAGATAGATATGGCTAGATAATGATGGATGGATGGATGATAGGAGAGAGATGAGACTCAGATAGATAGATGGATGGATGGATGGTTCATTTTGAATCAATTCTGATTCAAGTTAAACCTTTGAGAGTAAAAGAAAAAATAATTAAATTCAAATGTATGGTTCCAGTTTGAAAGGTTAGTTGATTCAATCCGTTGTTTTGAGACTCAAGATTCAAATATCTGTCTGTCTGTCCGTCCCTCTGACAATCCATCCATCCATCCATCCATCCATCCATCCATCCATCCATCTATCTGAGTGATCTGCCTGATGGTGAATGACTTCATTACTGTGCATTTCAAAGGTTTAGATTAAGGTGAAGATATTTGAAAAAGCCTCTCAGATTTATACAAGAAAAAATAAACAGTCTCTAAAGTGCATCTTTTCAGAAAGTAATGCAGCAAGCATGGGGAAGGGATCTAAATCTGTATTTAAATCCAATAAAAACTATTGCCAATCAGCTTGAGGCTAAACCTGCCCTTATAGGAAGAAATCAGAAGTGGTATTCAGCAGGTTCTGACCAGTTCTGGAGAACGGGTAGCGGAAATTTTGAGTAGTTTGGAGAACCGGTAAATACCATCTCTGACTGACCCCGCCCCCATCTATTCTCTGCCTCCCGAGACCCAGCTGATCGGGAGGAATTGGGGATTTTGCAGTTTCCTTCCCCTGCTATGCCCACCAAGCCACACTCACCAAGCCACGCCACGCCACGCCCACAGAACCGGTAGTAAAAAAATTAGAATCCCACCACTGGAATAAATGATTATAAATAGCACTTTTTGCCTAGAAGTTACCAAGCAATACAGACAAAGATAATGAAAAAAATGTTAGTTTCATGGTAAATTGCTTGTGAATGTTAGTTAAGGTGCTGGCCTAAGAATCAGGAGACGGTGAGTTCTAGTCTTACAGTAGCCATGAAAAACCAGCTAGGTGACTTTGGGTCAGTCACTCTCTCTCAACCAAAAACATCTCACTGGGTTGTTGTTGTTGGGGAGAAATAGGAAGGAATATAAGATAAGTCCGTTGTTTTGAGTTTTTTGTAAGCAACAATAAAGGTGGGATAATAAATAAAGCAAGAAAGCTATAATTCACATAACTCGGAGGAACAAAATGCAATTTTTAATCAGGAATTTGCTGGTAAGGCCGGGAGGAAAAAAAAGAAAGAAAGTGTTTCATAGGCAAATAACTCAGGTCATTTATAAACCTCTTAAACTAAGAACGGGAGAAAATACAAACTTGTTAGACTGCAGTCCAAAGGACTTGACTTGTTTAGGCCCAGCAAAAGAAAAAGGCAGATAGGCAATAAAGCAATGAATGCCGGAGCAAATGGACCATCAAATGGTGCCTGTCTGGATTTTTCAGCAATCTCTAATTTGATCAAACAGAAAGAAATTTACAGAACTCAATGAACGTCTATCAGACATTTGCTCTGCTAACAGAAAGACATCCTCACCATATTCAGTTGTACATTAGGCAAAGCAGAGATTGCCTTACAGTGGTGGGTTTCTGCCGGTTCACACCGGATCGGGAGAACCGGATGGTGAAATGGACCCGGAAGTAACTTCCGGAACTTCCCCAGCGTGTGATAGCTTTCTACTGGATTCCCCTCTGTCTTGCCTCCTCTGATCTCCCAAAGTTCTTTCCCCAGCGTGTGACAGCTTTGTCCTGGATTCCCACCTGTCTTGCCTCCACCGATCTCCCAAAGTTCTTTCCCCAATGTGTGATAGCTTTCTACTGGATTCCTCTCTGTCCTGCCTTCTCCGATCTCCCTAATTTTGGCCCTTAATCCTCCAGTTGTCTATTTTTGGGAGATTTTCCCCTCTCTCCCCCCCCTTTCATAGGAGTTCCAAAAAAAAATTGCCACATGGCTTGGGGGTGGTGGTCATGTGACTGAGTGTGCATGAGTGATATCAAGTTGGCCATACCTGCCCAATCACATGACTGCCAAGCCATGCCCACAAAATAGGCCACACCTACAGAATAGGTTCTTTAAAAAGTTGAAACCCACCGCTGTTGCCTTACATTTAAAATATAAGTCAGTGGTTAGTACAATATATCATACTAAGTATCTGTGAAGTAAGCTTTAAGGGCTACCATTGTTATATGACTGAGAACAGAGAATTGCTCCAGAAAAATTATTTGAATTGGATCATGCAGAAGATAAAGAAAAGACAGTGAAGAATTGCAATCACAGAAATTACATAAAGATATGACCCAAAAAGCAGGACCCAGAAATCCAGATGCTATTCGTAAAAAGGAGGGGAGAATGAAAGCTTAGAGCTATTGTAAATCAGCCCAGCTGTGCATGTTGCATATAGGCCAAGCTACTAAGCCATTAAAGCCACACCTGGTGGAAATGTATACACTCGCACGTTCATAAAGAATTACACAAGTTACCCATTTTGGTTCTTGCTCAAGTGCTAGGGAAAAAAAATAAAGAATATGTGGCCTTAGAGGAGAAAACCTCAAAGACTTTCCACAGACAATGGGGGCGCATACGTAGCAAGCAGAGGTGGGTTCCTACCAGTTTGCACCTATTCGGTAGAACCGGTTCGTCAAATCTACCGAACCGGTTAGAAGAGGTTCCACCAGTGGACTCGGAAAGCAGGCCACACCTACAGAAGAGGTTCCAAAAATTTTTGAAACTCACCACTGGTCCTTGGATATGATTATTCTACACTATCATGCTCATATTTATAAAACTCAGTGCCTCTGTGAAAGGTAAGGATGACTACTGCGTTTGTGGTGCAATCAGAACATTGCGTGTGTTGAAGTTGTTTTAACGCAAACCAAAGATTCCTTTTAAAAAACAAGTTTACATCATATTCTTATGCATGCCAGTGCTGTGTGTGAGGCAATTTAAGGTGGTTCTGACAAGTGTCGTCGGCATCTTCATATCCGGTCACATGGGCGGCAAGCCACTTCCATCTGGTCACATGGGCGGCAAGCAGGCTAAACCAGGCATGGGTGTGGCCAGCATGTGAGGCATTCTGCCCACGGATTGCAAGTTTTGACAACTCTGTGGTGGAGCCAGAAAGAGAAGTAGAGGGAATGCAGCTCAGATGTTGTAAGATGTTCAACCAAGGAGTTCCACAATGAAACTGTCCTTTGTCTTACATCAAAAGGACATGAATGGAAGATCCTTGCACAGAGGGAAGAAAAACCTGGAGGAGACCAGTTGAGAAAGGCTATGAAAGAGTAAACTGAAGTACTCAGACACCACGTACCAATGTATGCAAAATGATCAAGAAGAGAGTCTCAATGAATCGAAGTACTGTTCATCAGAAGAGACACCAGCAGATACATTCATTAATCCTTTACCCAGAAAGTGACACGGAACACTTTAAAAGTCTATGGGAAATGTGAATAGGCACATACGTCAGTGAAAAACAGTGCAAACTTAATGGCACTTATTCTTCACCATCTCGTGCCTCGCAACTACAAGAAGACTTTGTGATATAGATAGAAAGTTAATGGTTTACTTTATGTCCCCTCTTTGTCTATGTATCTGCCTGCTTTTTGCCCAAGAGACTATTATTATGAGGCCACTTAGAACTTCCTTCCTTCTCAAGCACATATGTATAGAACATGAAAGAAGGAAAGTAAGAGATAGATAGATAGATAGATGGATAGATAGATAGATAGATAGATGATAGATAGATAGATAGATAGATAGATAGATAGATAGATGATAGATAGATAGATAGATAGATGATAGATAGATAGATAGATAGATAGATAGATAGATAGATAGATAGATAGATAGATAGATAGATAGATAGATAGTGGTTTAGTGGTTTAGTGGTTTATTAGCATTTGTAGGCCGCCCTTTTCCCTGAGGGGACTCAGGGCGGCTCACAGAAAACCAGGGAGAGGGGAATACAATATTAAGACAACAACATATAATAAAAATAGTAAGCAACATTCATTCATCATTCGGGCGGGGTAGCAATTCTTATCCCCAGGCCTGACGGGCGAGCCAGTTCTTCAAGGCTATGCGGAAGGCCTGGACGGTGGAGAGGGTACGAATCTCCACGGGGAGCTCGTTCCAAAGATAGATAGATAGATAGATGAAAGATAGATAGATAGATAGATAGATAGATAGATAGATAGATGATAGATAGATAGATGGATAGATGGATAGATGGATAGATGATAGATAGATGATAGATAGATAGATAGATAGATAGATAGATAGATAGATAGATAGATAGATGATTGATAGATAGATGATAGATGGATAGATGGATAGATGATAGATAGATGATAGATAGATAGATAGATAGATAGATAGATAGATAGATGATAGATAGATAGATAGATAGATAGATAGATAGATAGATGATATATAGATAGATAGACAGACAGACAGATAGATAGATAGATAGATAGATAGATAGATAGATAGATAGATGATAGATAGATAGATAGATGATAGATAGATAGATAGATAGATAGATAGATAGATGATAGATAGATAGATAGATAGATAGATAGATAGATAGATAGATAGATATGGAAGATAGATAGATAGATAGATAGATAGATAGATAGATAGATAGATAGATAGATAGATGATAGATAGATAGATAGATAGATAGATGATAGATAGATAGATAGATAGATAGATAGATAGATAGATAGATGATAGATAGATAGATAGATAGATAGATAGATAGATAGATGATAGATAGATAGATAGATAGATAGATAGATAGATAGATAGATAGATAGATGAAAGATAGATAGATAGATGATAGATAGATAGATAGATAGATAGATAGATAGATAGATAGATGATAGATAGATAGATAGATGATAGATTGATAGATAGATAGATAGATAGATAGATAGATAGATAGATAGATGATAGATAGATAGATAGATAGATAGATAGATGATAGATAGATAGATAGATAGATAGATAGATGATAGATAGATAGATAGATGAAAGATAGATAGATAGATAGATGATAGATAGATAGATAGATAGATAGATGATAGATAGATAGATAGATAGATAGATAGATAGATAGATAGATGATATATAGATAGATAGATAGATAGATAGATAGATAGATGATAGATAGATAGATAGATAGATAGATAGATAGATGATAGATAGATAGATAGATAGATGATAGATAGATAGATAGATAGATAGATAGATAGATAGATAGATGATAGATAGATAGATAGATAGATAGATAGATAGATAGATAGATAGATGAAAGATAGATAGACTTTGTGATATAGATAGAAAGTTAATGGTTTACTTTATGTCCCCTCTTTGTCTATTTATCTGCCTGCTTTTTGCCCAAGAGACTATTATTATGAGGCCACTTAGAACTTCCTTCCTTCTCAAGCACATATGTATAGAACATGAAAGAAGGAAAGTAAGAGATAGATAGATAGATAGGTAGATAGATGGATAGATAGATAGATAGATGATAGATAGATAGATAGATAGATAGATAGATAGATAGATAGATAGATAGATAGATAGATAGATAGATGATAGATGATAGATGGATAGATGGATAGATGGATAGATGATAGATGATAGATAGATAGATGGATAGATGATAGATAGATCGATAGATAGATAGATAGATAGATAGATAGATAGATAGATAGATAGATAGATAGATAGATAGATAGATAGATAGATAGATAGATAGATAGATAGATAGATAGATAGATAGATAGATAGATAGATAGATAGATAGATAGATAGATAGATAGATAGATAGATAGATGATAGATAGATAGATAGATAGATAGATAGATAGATAGATAGATAGATAGATAGATAGATAGATAGATGATAGATAGATAGATAGATAGATAGATAGATAGATAGATAGATAGATAGATAGATAGATAGATAGATAGATAGATAGATAGATAGATAGATAGATAGATAGATAGATAGATAGATAGATAGATAGATAGATAGATAGATAGATAGATAGATAGATAGATAGATAGATAGATAGATAGATAGATAGATAGATAGATAGTAGATAGATAGATAGATAGATAGATAGATAGATAGATAGATAGATAGATAGATAGATAGATAGATAGATAGATAGATAGATAGATAGATAGATAGATAGATAGATAGATAGATAGATGATAGATAGATAGATAGATAGATAGATAGATGATAGATAGATAGATAGATAGATAGATAGATAGATGAAAGATAGATAGATAGATAGATAGATAGATAGATAGATAGATGATAGATAGATAGATAGATAGATAGATAGATAGATAGATAGATAGATAGATAGATAGATAGATAGATAGATAGATAGATAGATAGATAGATAGATAGATAGATAGATAATAGATGATAGATAGATAGATAGATAGATAGATAGATAGATAGATAGATGATAGATAGATAGATAGATAGATAGATAGATAGATAGATAGATAGATGAAAGATAGATAGATAGATAAATGATAGATAGATAGATAGATAGATAGATAGATGATAGATAGATAGATGATAGATAGATAGATAGATAGATAGATAGATAGATGATAGATAGATAGATAGATAGATAGATGATAGATAGATAGATAGATAGATGAAAGATAGATAGATAGATAGATAGATAGATGATAGATAGATAGATAGATAGATAGATGATAGATAGATAGATAGATAGATAGATAGATAGATAGATAGATAGATGAAAGATAGATAGATAGATAGATGATAGATAGATAGATAGATAGATGAAAGATAGATAGATAGATAGATAGATAGATGTAAGATAGATAGATAGATAGATAGATAGATAGATAGATAGATAGATGATAGATAGATAGATGATAGATAGATAGATATAGATAGATGATAGATAGATGATAGATAGATAGATAGATAGATAAATAGATAGATAGATAGATAGATAGATAGATAGATAGATGATAGATAGATAGATAGATAGATAGATAGATAGATAGATGATAGATAGATGGATAGATAGATGGATAGATAGATGATAGATAGATAGATAGATGATAGATAGATAGATAGATGAAAGATAGATAGATAGATAGATGATAGATAGATAGATAGATAGATAGATAGATAGATAGATAGATAGATAGATAGATGATAGATAGATAGATAGATAGATAGATAGATAGATAGATGATAGATAGATAGATAGATAGATAGATAGATAGATAGATAGATGATAGATAGATAGATAGATAGATAGATAGATGATAGATAGATAGATAGATAGATAGATAGATAGATAGATGATAGATAGATAGATAGATAGATAGATAGATAGATGATAGATAGATAGATAGATAGATAGATGATAGATAGATAGATAGATAGATAGATAGATAGATAGATAGATAGACAAACAGACAGACAGACGATGATAGATAGATAGATGCTAGATAGATAGATGCTAGATAGATAGATAGATAGATAGATAGATAGATAGATAGATAGATAGATGATAGATAGATAGATAGATAGATAGATAGATAGATAGATAGATGATAGATAGATAGATAGATAGATAGATAGATAGATAGATAGATAGATAGATAGATAGATTTTAGCCTCCAACATAATGTCACATAGAGAAAGAACTGGCTTTCACAGTTGTTTAGTAACCTTGAGTATGAAGAAGAGAAATATTTTTAAATAGAAATAAATAAGGCAAAATATGTTTTGTAAAATGGAAAATCCATCTGCACTTGCTTTACCAGGTGACTGTCTCTTTTCAGAGGGATTTGTTCTATCCTTTTGGGAACACAACAAATCCGCAACCCAGCAAATACTTTTGACTTAAGATAGTACTAATATGTTGAGAACTTTCCCCATGTTATAAAAACTCAGCTGTTGCATTGGCAGCTGGTATATATATGTTGCATACCTTGTAATGTCATTCAAACCAAGAGAGCCCTAAGCACTTTCCTCTGACAGCCATCTGGAAAATATATAAGTACTGTATAATAAAGAGGAGTAATTAATTTTGTGGGCTTTGGGTGACCCCTAGTGGAAATCAATCTGAGTGTAACTATTAAAACCCATCCAAGTTCATCTCAACAGGATCAACCACAATGGGGTTCTTCTGATGGGAAAATTGTCATGGTGTCTAGAGCTCTTTGTTTAGGTATTTCATATAAGACAAGGGAAATTGAGGGGAAAGAGGGTAATAGTTATCAAATTCAGAACTGGTTGGTAAGTTGAACCCTGGGCTGAAATTGGTGAAGTAGGGATATTGAAGTAATCTGCCATGGATTTCTTTTCACACACAATTGTGTGCACTGCCAAAAAAAAAGGAATCTATCATTGCACAAGCAAGCATGCATCATCCACAGTTTCTCTTAGTGGCTACCTCTAATTTTGGGCTGAATATTTGCATACAAAACAAATCTAATTAGAGAAAATACAAACACGAAAATCTACGTTAGGAGCAGTTGTATGCAGAAACAGTATATATGATTGGCTAAATACATAGGAGAGAAGCAAAAATATAGAAAAGTGTGTAGAGGATGTACACAACGATCAGATTTGCACATTAGGGAAAGCTGAAGGTGAAATCAAAGGATTAAAATGGCACAACCAGATTGATAAAATAGATTGAGCATTGATGGCATGCAATGCAGTCACAGACTGGATATGGATGGATGTGTGCATGCCTTGCTTTACATCCTGGCTTGCTCTATCCCTTAGTTATGGGGAACTATGGTTAATTGAAGCCTGGAGTCTTGGTGGATTAGAAACACAGGAGACAAGAGACAGTATGGGGAAAGGGTTCCTCCACATCTTAACTCGTTGAGCCAAGATTTACATACCTTAAGTAAGACTCTAGAGAGTGTTAATATATTATTCAATTGCTGTATAAGCAATGGATGTATAATCCAGCAATTATTCTGCCTACATGCCTCTGCAGTCATGTAAGCATTGCTAGCTTGACGCACACTATCCGCAAAGTAGAAACAATATCTCCCAAAACATCATTTAAAGGGCCTGGTGAAACAATCTTGCTAAAGCTAAGCAGAGATGATTCTGTACAGAGACTTGGTAGGACTATGATGTGCTGACTTCATTGGAAGTAAAGGAAGGATCTATTGCAATGAAAAAGCCAGCCCCAAGCTCCTCAAAAGCCTGTATACTGGTAGGTTTGAGAATTGTTGAGAATCATTGTTAAAACTTCCAGGTGGCCTTAATGACCGGCTTAAAAAAAATGCAAATGACCAGCTGTTTGCAAGGAGTATAAATGCTTCCATTCTCCATCATCCAGTCAGAGCTGAAGAAGCTTCTTGGATGAGAAGCGAAATGTCTTCAGAGAGAAACAAGAAAGTCCAGTTGCCTCTTGAAAAAAGCATCTTTGGGACATCCACGACCTGGATAACTGAGAATCTCCATAGCAGTGGTGGGTTTCAAAAATTGTTGGAACCTACTCTGTGGGTGTGGCCTCCTTTGTGGGAGTGGCTTGCCACCCATGTGACCGGATGGGAGTGGCTTGCTGCCCATGGGACCGGATGGGAGTGGCTTACCGCCCATGTGACCGGATATGAAATTATGAATTAGTACTTAGGTCGATCCAAGTAGCTATTCAGAAGTTAGTGGTTAAAAGCAATCGTAAAGCAAGATATGGAATTAAAACCAGAAATATTTTGTTGGCTATTTGAAAGGGAGTATAATATATATTTAATTTTACACATGTTAGCAGCTGCTGGAATTGTGTTTGCACAACTGTGGAAAAACAGAGATATGTAAATGAATAAATGTTACAATGTGCAGGAATAAATAAATTGACAATTAAAATCAAGAAGGCTTTGAATACTTTTTCACGTGGGATTGGTTTTAGCAATTGCCAACTAACGGAAACAGAAATTAGAAATCCAAAAGTATGAAAGAAAACACCAATTATGTAAGGAAAGGTCCCTGAAATGTATAAGGAAATATTACTAGATCATTATTAATGCGTAGATAACTGTGGGACATTACACACCCAGACATGTTGAGAATCACGTATGTGGTGGAAGCCTGTTCATATTTGTTGAGATGTTAAGTTTCTTCCCAATCAATGGCCCTATTTCCCAATAATATATACTAGCTTTTGCCCTAAATAACTGAAGCCAAACAAGGAAATCTTCTTCTGTACGCATATTTCCCAGTTTTTGGCCTGGAAGATTTTGCAGGAGATGCAATAGTTTATAACAAAGAATATATAGAAAGCATTCATCTGACAGCCTTGGCTAATGTTGTATCTTCTGTCTCGATTGTTTCAGTATGTCCTAGCATTATCCCACCAGTCTGTCCATCTTTTCCCTGCCAATTTTTCCTCCCTTTTTGGTCTTCTCAAACTTTTGCATCTGGAAGCAATGATTTTAATAGTCTAATTCTATCCCCCTATGAAAGCCATGTCACAAAGAAAGTAGCAATCCTGTAAACGAGGCTATCCCCAAAAGACAAATTTGAGATTGATGTTGCCTTGCTAGTTTTGACTCAAGATTCATATAACAACAAATTTTCCACTATGGTCCCAGTGGATTGACAGAACCATGGAGAAAGCTAAGAATGATTTGACAACTATGCAGCCTTATATTAGTTTCTGGACTAAAAAAAAAAAACACCCAAGAAAAAACCAGATTTAGCACGATAATGACCAAATACGATGAGCTACTTTTAGGCAGAGCACAAAACTATATGATGCTTCCACTTCCCCCGCTTTCTCCCTTTGCAGTGGCCTGGCGGTTCCTTGTAAAATGGAGAGCAAATATTTATTGCTAGTAGCAGCAATTTGCTTGGAATCAGTTCTGCTTGTCTTAGCCTGGGCATAGGGAGACGGAGTTAAAAGAGCCAAGGTGGCGCAGTGGTTAAATGCAGCATTGCAGGCTACTTTGGCTGACTGCAGTTCAGCAGTTCGGCTGTTCAAATCCCACCAGGCTCAAGGTTGACTCAGCCTTCCATCCTTCCGAGGTGGGTAAAATGAGGACCCGGATTGTTGTTGGGGGCGATATGCTGACTCTGTAAACCGCTTAGAGAGGGCTGAAAGCCCTATGAAGCGGTATATAAGTCTAACTATTGCTATTAGAAAAAAAGCCTTGCCTGAGGTTGACTGCCTTTGTGAAGAGACAGTGGCCTAAGAAAAGAGGCCCTCTCAGGCATTCCCCATCAGAAGAACTGCAGCCCGCAAAAGAAACAAGTGAATGGGCCATTGTGAATGGATTCAGAAAGCATTTTCACTGAACATCATAGTGAATTTCTATTGTGTGTTGTAGGGTTGTGTTCTGTTGGGCACAAATGACTCCTCTGATTTGAGCAATCAGTTCAAGAGGGAGGAGAAGGGAATACACAAGACCTAGACCAATAGGATTAGAAGGGACCTTGGAGATCTTCTAGCCCAACTACCCATTCAAGCAGGAAATCCTATGCCAGAATTGGCAAACCTTTTCAGCACCAAGTGCTGGAAACCAGAAGGACAGCCACCCGGTGCCCATGTGCGCACCGGGAAGATGGTCTTGTGGTTTCTGGCACATTCTGCCACTTGGTCTTCCAGTTTCTGGTGCACATTTGCGCGTGAAGACCATCTTCCCAGTGCATGCATGCGCACTGGGCATCTGCTCTTTCAATTTCTGGCACTCCTGCATGTGTGAAGACCAGCTGGCCAGTGCGCCAGAACCCAGAAGAGCAGTCGGTGACAGCTCACATGCCCAGAGAGATGGCTCTGTATGGCACTTCTGGCAGGCGTGCCATAGCTTCGTCATCATGGTCCTATACCATTCTGGACAAATGGCCATCCAATACACATTCAACCTGTCCTGTCCTTGCTATTCTTGGTGTCTGTGCAGACTGGATGCAGAAGAATCAAGTGAGTTGTGGTGGAAGTAGCTAGGAAGAATAGCTACTGTGTGAAATAACAGCTCAGACATTGTTTAGAGTTGATTAACTTGAGCCAAGGATATTTTAAAGGCTAGGGAAAGCAATGGATGGCACTCAAATGTTGCAAAGAGAACTCCCATTCACTGTGCTTCCTAGTGATGGTAGAGTTATCAAATTTATGGTGGCTAATCTCTATCCAAGGTCCCTTCATAATATCTTTTTTTTCTTTTCATATCCAGCTCAAACCATATGGTAGAAGCCACTGGTTTTCAACAAGTAAATTAAATTTAGACATTTAAGAATGGAGTAAGAATACATACAAATGAATTGGTTTAAGGATTGGTGAATGGGGCTGGAGAAAAATGTAGATTTTACTGTGAACATCTACACTTTATTCTTTACCCATCCAAATGGAGACCCAAACATATTCCAAAAATGCCTAACACCCCCCCACCCCACCCCCCCAAATTTCTACATCTTCCTTTTCTGGACAATTTTTATGTACCTTTTTTTTAAAAAAAAAATACTGCTTTCATTTTGTTTCCTTTTAAAACACAAATATTTCATCATTCGTCAATCATTAAAACATCGAAGTACAATTTTTTTGTATGCCCCTCCCTCCCTCCACCCCCCTACCCCCCTCCTCCTCCCCCCCCCCCGACTTCCCAGAACCCGTACACGGTATGGATTTTTAACAAACACAGTCTAAAATCTATTGAGAAAAAAGAAATAAAGAAATTAATGACATTCTACATTGACCTTAGCTTCTTCTTGCTGAACTAACTTTAAACAATTTAAATCATTTCTGATCTTAAGCATAGGCTAACTGGAGTTTCTTGGTCCCGTATTTATTTTGTATATAGTCAATCCATTTTTTCCAGTCTCGTTTATATCTCTCATTTGAGTGATCTTTAAGATATGCCGATATTTTAGCCATCTCGGCTAAGTTTGTGACTTTCAATGTCCATTCTTGAATTGTAGGCAGGTCTTCCTTCTTCCAGTGTTGCGCCACCAACAGTCTTGCTGCCGTTATTAGGTGCAGAATCAAGTTAGTCCATTTTGTTTCCTCTTGACGTTCCAGTTTTGCTGCATTTTACTGGGTCAGCTTCTAGAACAAG
Organism: Thamnophis elegans; assembly: GCF_009769535.1. NCBI lineage: Eukaryota > Metazoa > Chordata > Lepidosauria > Squamata > Natricidae > Thamnophis > Thamnophis elegans. Next base: position 10,870,981 of record NC_045543.1, on the reverse strand, counting down.
GAAGCAAAGACCTGCTTGCTTTCTTCCTCCTTATTTTGCTTTTATGAAAGCAGTGAAACCTTTCTATTCGTTACTATATTCCTCAAAGACATCTGAGAGCATGCTACTGCTAAATATGCAAACCTATCCTTCCACTCATCTTTACATTAAGGAATATTTCTAAATAAAACTTTTTACATAGATTTTTTTTTTTAAACAGAGTGTAGGAATCAAATTCATTTCTTAATCAATTGCTTGAAGGTTTCAAATTGAGTATAAAAGAAAGTGCATTTGGAGGGCATACGGATATCTCTTTAGTTAAAACGAAGTTCCGCTATCTTCAATGGGCCTTCTTCCTAAGTAAGCATGTGTATACCATATAGATTTTCAGCCTTGATGACCGGATAAATGAAACGCGTATACAAAGCATAAACAGCTGGCAACATCAGAAATGCAAAGTGACACTGAAAAAAAAATGATATGAAAGACTGGAAAAGCCAATTACAGTCCCTTTAAGTGTCAGCCTATGTGTATTTGCTTGAGCATAATGCACACATATATGCCCTCTGCATTATCATTAAGCAAATTGGGCCAGTAGTAGCACAGCCATTATAGATTTCCTGAAAGATGCTAATCTAAATTCAGCCTCCTGAGCTTATATATCAGCCCTGACCTTTACTTAACCTGTGTTTCTTGGCACTAAACAGAGAATTCGACAATGTTGAATTTGAAAAGCCCAAACATCCCAAGACATTAGATGGAATCACCAATTTATTTAAACCACAAGGGCTTTTTTTTAAAAAAAAAGGGAAAGAGAAAGAAAGAAAGAAAGAAAGAAAGAAAGAAAGAAAGAAAGAAAGAAAGAAAAAGAAAAGCTGAATTGAGAGACTTAGATCTGACACAGCTTTAAGTGTGGATTTGCAAGTCTGGAAAACCTGTTGCTGAATTTTTCTGGCAAATCAGGATGTGACCCAAGAACAGTGAAGGAAAATGGAGAAGATATCATGACAAGGTTAGTCTGCGTGGATTTTCCCTGCCTTCCAACTTCTGTTTTAGAGCATCAAATACATATATTTACACACAAATGTGTCATATCTCTCAAATCCTTCAGGTTACTTTTAATTATGTTTTGTATTTTTCAAAATCATAAGAACATCTGCATAAATATTGCTATTTATACATCACACTCAGGTAGGTAGGTAGGTAGGTAGGTAGGTAGGTAGGTAGATAGATAGATAGATAGATAGATGATAGATAGATAGATAGATAGATAGATAGATAGATACCGTAGATTCTATCAATGTAATTCTTGTGTTATCTTGTTCTTTGTATTTCAAAGAACAAGTCCCTACAGTTTCCTTAGCAAGTTTTCAAAAGTAGTTTGCCATTGCCCCCTTCCTAGGGCTGAGAGAAAGTGACAGGCTCAAAGGGACCCAGCTGGCTTTATATCTCAAGCAGGAATAGAATTCACAATCTGCCTGCTTCTGGTCTGATGCCTTTTAACCCCTATACCAAAGTGATTCTTGTTACTCCCCCTCTCCCTCCAAAATACTCCTTTTTATATCTAAAGATTTGGCTTTATTAATTGAAAAGGGAATTTATTATTAAAACTGCCTTCATGAGCAAGGTTGCCTTACTGTACTGATGTCCTTACTACTTTCTGGCAGCTCTACAAAATGCTTTATGTTATATGGTTTTGAGTGTGAGGCAGGAAAGTCCAAAAATATTTCTTATTTTATTTCTTGCAGCTAGATCAAAAGGAGTATCTTCTGACAAGAGTTTGGAATTGTGTAAGGACAACACTTCTGTGAGGTTATGCATTGTTTCCTGCTGTTGACACATTGGTTCTTTTTAAAAAAATAATAATTTTATTTTCAAACAAACATAAACTCACAAAACTTATAACATAAAAAACCTCTTCAACTACATACAGTGTGTCGAGTGGTTATAAAATCTTTCTCCATCCATAGTTAGTCCACACTTGAGCTTTATCAAAAATCACTTATTGTCAATCAAATATCTTTCTATACATTATTATTGTACTTCATTTGTTTAATTATCACTGTTGTTTCACCATTTTAAACAAGGTATTCTAAATATATATCCATTTATATTATGATGATTCATTATATCATCTTCAATATATCCAATATATCCAATAATAAAGAATTTTTTTGTATCCTATTCTAAATCATTCTATTATTTTAGCATTAATAACATTCTCTAACAATTTTCAATTCCATGTTTTTTTTTCCATTGTTAGTATGGAAAAAATCTAAGATCTAAGATCAATCTAAGATACATTTATACAAATAACACATTCGTTCTTGAGCTGAACAAATATTAAAGGAAGAAAAATGGAGTTGCTTTGTAGCAACTCTTAGCTTACTAACGCTTTTCACAGCTTCCTCCCTTTTAAACTGCCTGAATCTGCTTTAAATGGTCTTCAAGATAATAAGACTGTACAAATCCCAACATCAAAGTAACGTTTAAGAGCAAATAGTTCCTGCTTTTAGGTAAATCCTCATCAACTTTTCTCAAGTTAATGTTTCCACGGTTTGGAAAGGCAAAAGTGTCTCAAGCTCCAAATTTTGAAGGACATGCTGTTCTAGATCAGTTAGGGCAGTGGTTCCCAAACTTGGCAACTCTAAGACTTGTGGACTTCAACTCTCAGAATTCTCCAGCCAGCTCTGCTGGCTGGAGAATTCTGAGAGTTGAAGTCCACAAGTCTTAAAGTTGCCAAGTTTGGGAACCACTGAGTTAGGGAGGCATCCATCCTGCAACTTAATAAATCTCTCTCTGTCCCTGTAGAACTGGGGGCAAGTTGGCTTTGAACAAAGAGCAGATCCAAAACAGTACACTTTTCACAAGCTGGTGTCCGCAGATGAGTGACTACACTTCTCAAAATTCCCAGCCAAGAGAACCTTTTGCGATGTTGGCCGAGAATGAGAAACTAGCAGCCTCAACTCATGTAGAGGAAGCTAAGATGAAGAAATCCAGTATGTTGGACTACTGGACTATAAACATCCATATTCACAATTCTTGTCTTCGTTCTTTCCTTGCTCGCTAAAGGAGTGATCTGAGCTTGTAATTCTACTTGCTATTTTTACTGTTCTGTGTTTTTTTAAGTTGCTTCTGTTGCGGTTTGCTTTCTTTCACATCCAACTCAGAGTAGAGGGGGACGGACAGGATACACATACCATCACACACATAAGTTGCCTGTGTGCTGTTATTCTGCTGACATTTTCCTGGTGGAGGTTAGCTACATTTATCAGTGGCGGCAATGACACAAGGGCTAGGGTGTCAACAGAAGGCTTCTATAACATCAGAAGTCTTCACAAAGAGACCCTTTTAAGTTAACCCTAAAGATAGCCCACTCATGCCTCATGGAAGTAGCACTACTGAAATATAAACAAAACTCCCTCTGGCCCAGACATTTTTGGTTATGTTTACAGATTAAATCTCAGGATGTGTATATTAGATGTTCTTGTTTCAGGATATTAATGGCAAAATGAACCTGTTTTTGATGTTTAAGTCACATTAATGTCTGATGGACTGTTAAAAAGTTAAAGGGTACATCAGCCTTACTGTAGTGCGTGACATATGTTAGTCATACCATACTAGCTTAGGAATTTGGGATTGTTTATAATGAACATAAGTTGACTGAATTTAAATCCCCCAACAGTTTAATCATGTTAAGTTCCACTTCCTCCAAAAGACAGCTTAAAAAAGAAAAAGAAACATGAAAAGCAGTTGCTTTCTTATTTTAAACAGTAGTATAAAACTGGCTATTGTTCCAGGAACACACATAGGCACATACAGACACACACATATCCTGTGCAACTGCATTCTCTAACTTAGCTAAAAAATCTTTTAAGACGGCATTTCCTTTCATTCCAATTTCTTGCCTCAGCCTAATAAAAGAAGGACACCTTATGAAATCCAGTTACTGTCCTCCATTTTGTTTCCATGATGGCCAGCACTGCTCCCAGCATGTTGTGTATGAATGAAAAATTGTGGCCAGACCCCAACGCCTTCCTGCTACTAATTATAGTTACAAAAATATTAGGTTAGGGGAAAAGAAACTATACTTTTGACCTCTACAACTATTTGAAGAATGGTCATCCATCTGGATAAATTTGGTGAAATTTACTGCCTCTCCCCTCCCATTTTTTCTGTTCACAGATAGGAAGAAAGATGTGAAGAAATTACGGTGCCTAGCTTTAGGATAAGCTCCGAATGCCAATGGTCCTAGGATCAGCTCATAATGCCAGAGGGAATATAAGTCATCCGGAGAAAAATGGATACAGGCAATTGTTCTTACCCCCTCCTCCATCGAGTAACAAATGCCGAGACAAGCTTAACTGGAATGTACTTTAATTAGCAAAAAAATAAAACCTCAGTGGCTGAAAGCTAAGCAGAACAAACAGATAAGGACCTTGGCAGCAACTCAGACAAACCCAGGCAGCAATAAACACAGATAAGGCTCGGCAGCAATCCAGCCTGCCAAGCTCACTGTCCTCCGACATTCACTCCTGCGTTGACTTCTACAAAGAGGGCTGTGTGCACAAGTAGCTTTTATAGTCTGGAGAGGAGCCTAATGACCACCAGTTGAGTACAATCACCTCCTGTAATTGTGTAATTGTTCCTGACGCCTAGTAGCTCTTCGATGGCGTGCATCCAGGAACAACTCACTGCTGGTTTCTGGATCACTCTCCCTTGTCTCCTCCCCACTGGTCCAAGGCTCATGTGCCACCTGGTGGCCAACCAGCCTCTCTGCGCCCTGCTCGGAGTCAGAACCCTGTCCAAGGTCCTCCACATCTTCCAGGGCTGACTCATAGGGCCCCTCGCTGTCAGAGTCTGGAGGCAGCTCCAACGGCTCCTGCTGGACCATAACAGGCAATTATATAACTGATAGAAGAGAATATGTGTAGCTCAGAGTTAAACTGTGGGATCTGTGGTGTTCAGCTTGGTTGATTTCTTGCAATTATTTCATTAACCAAGTACCTAACATCCTAGCAGTAAGACAGTTACCTAATTGGGTAATGAAACGTCTCCAAGAAATCAACCAGGCTCAAAGAGCACCAAGCAGTACATCAGAGGTGAGTTCGACCGGTTCAGCCGAATAGGTAGTAACTTGGCAGCCTGTGTCACTGGAACTGGTAGTGACCCAGGCCTGCCACACACCCAAACCGGTTGTCCTACAGTGGCACCATCTTGATTTTTGGTTCTGCGCATGCACAGAACAATTTTCATTGCAGAAATGTATTTTTTTCCTTTTTTTAACGTTTTGTGCATGCACAGACAATTTTAGATGCAAATGTGCACATGTGCAGAGCGTGCGTTTGGCGTGCACGCAAAATGTTTTGCTCAAGAATTCTGGGAGTGGAAGTCCACAAGCCATAAATGGTCCATCGTTCCCCAGCCCTGCTATAGAGTCTGCAGAAGAGGAATTGGTACATTTGTAAGGGACAAAAATAATTCCTCTATGAGAAAAGACTCTTCATGGGTAGATTCTTCAGCTCATAAAAAAGGCACCTAAATAAGGATTTGATATAATGGCAGTAATTGCAGCATAATATGGAGGAAGTAGAGAAACGGGAAAACTTTCCCCTTTCTCATAGTGGTAGAAACCGTACATTGTGAGAGGACAAGGACATCATTTCTATAATAAAGCTGTCACTCATGGAAAGGAAATCTGTGAATCATGCCAGTCATGATGCCCCAAAAGATTACTTGTTTGATTTTTTTTTTTAAAAAAAAGCCTTTTGCTTTACAAAATTCTTTTGTGACTAAATATTCAAACCAGAAGCAACTAAGGCAAAATACAATATATTTTAAGCAATTAGATACATTTAACACCCTTATGCCAGTAGCAACTTCCATCAGCATCTGGATGGCTGTTGTGCGAAAAGATCATGAGACTGAATGATAATGTGTCACCTCACCCGGCTGTTCTTCTGTTTTCATGTCCTTGTGACTAGCGGTCCACAAACCTCAACCTGGGTTATGAGCAGTGGTGGGTTTCAAAAATTGTTCGAACGTACTCTGTGGGTGTGGCCTCCTTTGTGGGAGTGGCTTGCTGCCCATGTGACCGGATGGGAGTGGCTTGCTGCCCATGTGACCGGATATGAAGATGCCGACGACACTTGTCAGAACCACCTTAAATTACCTCACACACAGCACTGGCATGCATAAGAATATGATGTAAACTTGTTTTTTAAAAGGCATCTTTGGTTTGCGTTAAAACAACTTCAACACACGCAATGTTCTGATTGCACCACAAATGCAGTAGTCATCCTTACCTTTCACAGAGGCTCTGAGTTTTATAAATAGGAGCATGATAGTGTAGAATAATCACATCCAAGGACCAGTGGTGGGTTTCAAAAAAAAATTGGAACCTCTTCTGTAGGTGTGGCCTGCTTTCCGGGTCCACTGGTGGAACCTCTTCTAACTGGTTCGGTAGATTTGATGAACCAGTTCTACCAAATAGGTGCGAACTGGTAGGAACCCACCTCTGGTTATGAGTGTATAATCCTTCATCTCTAAAATTCTTAGGCTTCTAACAATATCTTTTCCCCAAAGAAGGTACCCCTGCATCTACAACGTTGCTCTCTGCAAGGAACATCTAAACAGAATAAGTTATTTGGCTTCATTGCTGTATTCTCAGACCATCTAAATTAGTGTTCTCATTTGGGAGATTAGGAACTCAACTTCCATTTAGTAATGTTACAAGCATGCACTGCCATTGATTGGACATAAAATAATGTACATATGATGTATGTAAATCTCAGGTCTTGTTGTTAGGTGCGAAGTTGTGTCCCACCCTTCACGACCTCATGGACAATGTTCCTCCAGGACTTCCTGTCCTCTACCATCCCCTGGAGTCCATTTAAGTTCACGCCTACTGCTTCGGTGACTCCATCCAGCCACCTCATTCTCTGTTGTCCCCTTCTTCTTTTGCCTTCAATCTTTCCCAGCATTAGGCTCTTCTCCAGGGAGTCCTTCCTTCTCATTAGGTGACCAAAGTATTTTGAGTTTCATTTTCAGAATCTGACCTTCTAAAGAGCAGTCAGGGTTGATCTCCTTTCGCTCTGACCAGTTTGATCACCTTGCAGTCCAAGGGATTCGCAGGAGTCTTCTCCAGCACCATAATTCAAAGACCACAATTCTTTGGCACTCAGCCTTTCTTATGGTCCAACCTTCACAGCCATACATTGCAACTGGGAAAACCATAGCCTTGACTATACACACTTTTGTTGGCAGGTTGATGTCTCTGCCTTTTAGTATGCCGTCTAGATTTGCCATTGCTTTCCACCCCAGGAGCAAGCTACTGGAAACATTAACAGCAAAGGCTGCTTATAGTCGAGACCATTCTTGCATAAAAAGGTGGGGGGAGATTAATTGGTGGAATTTTACCAGCAGATAGAGATATATTTCATTATAGCCCTTCTGTTTTTCCTACCTCTGCTCCCATTTTTTAAAACACCACAGAAGAATTGATCAAAGATGGTGGTAGGTTGTGATCTTATTGTAAATAAGGCCTAACTGGAAAATAAGTCCTAATGCGTCTTTTGGAACAAAAATTAATATAAGACCTGGTCTTATTTTCGGGGAAACATGGTGTTTTTTTCCCTGCACAGGTTCCTGGATTATCAGGGAGAAAAAAATAAAGACCTGTAAATTCTGTTTGCTATGATATTCATGCCACATTCCAATGGAGATTTGCTCCAATAATGGCAGATTTTCTTTTATGTGGTACCTCCTGTGAATGTCCATGCATGCATGGAATTTAGATGAAAAAGTTTGAAGAGGGGAAACAGCAGCAAGGAACATGCAAACAAAGCCTCTATTCTTTAAACCAAAGGAATGACAACAATTCTTTTGTAAACAAACTAATATATTTGAAGATCAACAGACCAGTTTAGCTGCACGCAAGATAATCGATTAGAAATACTCTTCTAAATTAGCTTTCTCAGGATCCCTGTGCATTGTTAAGACTCTTCTGCAATATGGGGTGGTTGGTTTTTTTTTAAATATATGGTACTAATTAAGGCAATCAGGTTCCAAGGTTATGGAAAGAATGTTACCAGCAATTTGTCCAAAATGTCAAGAACCCTTTAATTGACCCGAAAAGCCAATCAGAGAAAGACCAGCTCCAGGGAGATTTGGCTGCCATTTTCCAACATGGGTGGAGTTTGAAATGGAGCCACTAAAGAAAATTTCCTCAACCACTCAGATTCTCTTTGTGCATTACTTGAAGTCACCAAACATGACTTCCCCATAAGAGCTAGTGACTTGAGTGGGTGCTGATCAGGAAAAAACATTTTATACATGAGTCCCCTCTTCCCAAGGGTACATTCTCAAGGACTGCAGAAATACCCAGAGAATCTCAGTAGAGCTTGAACTATTCGGTGGGAAAAAAAGATGGGACTAGTGTAAGAATACAAATATAGCAAAAATTTGTTCAGGGCGGCATACCTCACCGGAGGATTGGTCCAAAGTATAGCATTATTCCAGAAACTTGCCAGAATATTCACATCTGGGTTCAGATCTTTAACATTCATTTCAAATGCCATTTTAAAAAAGAAATTGGCAATAGGATTAGAGCAATGGTGGGAATCATTTTTTTTACTACTGGTTCTGTGGGTGTGGCTTGGTAGGCATGGCAGGGGAAGGATATGGCTAAATCCCTATTTCCACCCCACTCCAGGGGAAGGATACTGTAAAACCTCCATTTCTACCCAACTCCTGGGGGAAGGATACTGTAAAATCCCCATTCCCTCCCCACCCCACTAACCTGCTTTCCAGCTCCGTTCTCCTGTGCAGGGCAACAGAAGAAAATCCAGCCAATCATCTGGGATTCAGGAGGCAGCAAATAGATTGGGAGCAGGGTTAGTCAGAGGTGGTATTTGCTAGTTCTCTGGACTACTCAACATTTCTGCTACCGGTTCTCCAGAACTGGTCAGAACTGGCTGAATACCTCCTCTGAATTAGAGGCCTGAATATGTAGATACTGAAAACAATTAACAGTCCCCATCCTAACATGAAGAAAAGAAGGACTGCAGAAGGATAAATTTAAAGGATAAATTTAAGAAGCATATTTAGAATGGAGATGGAAATCTGGGTGATACAAAATGGGATAAATCTTAAGCTCCAGGGCTAAAATGTTATCTTTTTAGTGAGTTGAAGTAGTGTTGGGATAGGGACAAAAGTATAATTTTAAGGTGGAGGGTTGGAGGCATTTTTCTCAGTCTGAGTTAGTTTTGCAATATCGGAGTACACCAAGTGACTTAATTGCATTATCTATCTATCTATCTATCTATCTATCTATCTATCTATCTATCTATCTATCTATCTATCTATCTATCATCTATCTATCCATCTATCATCTATCTATCTATATCTATTGTGTGTGTCTGTGTGTGTGTGTGTGTGTGTTCCAGCATAACTCTGGAACCCCTTAAGAAATTTCAACCAAACTTGGCACACAGATTACTTATCCTCTGGAAACAAATACTGTGGGAGTAAGACATGCTTAATATCCCACAGGGTGTGTGTTCTGTTACGATACAGCCTGTTGTGCCTTAAAATGGATTCTACTGTACAGCGCTGTGGAGTTCCCATGGTAATGGCTTTACAGTACTCCACAAGGGGGCTCCCTCTGGTAAGGGCGGGAAATCCAACATTAGAAATTGCGGCGATGTTCATGGAAGTAAAGTAAAATTAAATTGCCAGTAAATGAGCTAGGATGGGCCTAATATAAAGCAAAATGACATGGTCACCACATGGTAAATGCTGGGAGCGGCAGCAGGATGTTGAAGGATATAGGCTTCTGCTGAGTCCTCTAATTTAATTTAGCCAGGATAGCACAGGAGAAGATGTTGATTTGACTTGCATCCTTGTGCAATAATAGCATTGTGTCTTTGACCAGAACTATCAGCATGTAGAACAAATACAGGTAGCCTGATTATCTTTAATATTACTGGCTTGTGAGATGCAAACTATCATTTTGCTGCTATCCTTTGCTTATTGATTGATTTAACTCTCCCCCCAAAAAAATTTTTTATGTCCACTAAAGAGAAAAAAATAAGGTGTAGTTTCATTGTTATACAGAAATACTTCAAAAATGGAGCTGTGCTGTGGAAACTGCTGGATGTTTTTAACACAATCCAGAATAGCTTGTGTATTTTTACTCAAGGGTGTGGTGTTCAGAACAGAATAAAACTGGGGATTTTGGCTATGTGTGATGTGCAGGATCCTTTGGGGAAAATACTAGAAGTGATTGGAGCACAAGAAGTAATGTTTTCCAGAGATGAACAATCATATCCAAATGTAGGATTTAAGACCCTTTGACAAGATTCCTTATAATGTAAGCCAAGACTGGTTTGTGCAGTTGTGGGCAGCTTTGAAAAATTATTTCCTTTGTTTTACAAGAAAAGCTACAAAGTGGAGAGATTCCATAAATGGCCTTCTAGCTAAGTCCAGGTTCTGCCATTTGGGGTGAGGGTGAGTGGCATAACCTCCTCCAGTGTGCCTCAAGCATTGAAAGTATGTGAGGGACAGAAGGCTCCTTAGGGGATAAGACCACTTGGCTGTTATCTCACATAAGACTAAAAATACAGTGGCTAAGTCAAAATCAGACAAGACACAGATATGACTGCTAACTGGTCTTTGTGTGTGAGAGCACACAGATACACACATAATACATTGCCTCCTTCCTAGGACAAGCTGGCTTACAATAACACCAACAGAAGCATACAAATCCAAATAAAATCCCTCAAAACTGACTTAAGGCACTCATGCCAGAGGTGGTATTCAGCAGGTTCTGACCAGTTCTGAAGAACCGATAGTAGAAATTTTGAGTAGTTCGGAGAACTGGTAAATACCGCCTCTGACTGGCCCCATCTATTCTCTGCCTCCCGAGTCCCAGCTGATTGGGAAGAAATGGGGATTATGCAGTAACCTTCCCCTGCCACACCCACCAAGTCACACCCACCAAGCCATGCCATGCCCACCAAGCCACGCCCACAGAACCGGTAGTAAAAAATTTGAATCCCACCACTGACTCATATCATAATTAGTGCCAAATGTCCTATGAAATAATTAGCATCTTTCCAAAGGCTGAGAGGCCAGGGGCCCTCGGTATCACAGGATATTTTGTATAATATATAATTATATGTATTATGTGTTCCAAAGAAAGTGAGAAGTTATTACGTTGTTCCCCTTTCCCTTTATTTTATTCCCTCTTTGTACTCCTGAGTTTGCTTTTTCTTTTTATCATTTTCTTATCCTTATATTATATGTTGCATTTGTGCTGATAAATAAATAAAGGGGGACTAGTATAGATCTATTTCAAGCTATTTAGCTCTCATCAGCTAGCCATACCCTTACTGGCATTTGAATTTGTGCTGTATTACATATTAGTCAGTTGTGTTAGCCACTAAGCCACAGCCTCGACTCTCCAGATTCCTCTTTGCTCTCCACCCCAAAATGACACAAAATACATACATACATACATGCATACATACATACATACATGCATACATACATACATACACACATACATACATACATATAATTTTATATATAATATACGAATATATATTTATTAATTTAAAAGAAAGCAGAGAGACAGAGAGAGGCACAAAGAAATCACATCATTTGGATCCTACTTCTTTGTTTCATATCAGTTGGGGACCTCACTATTTCATCCCGTGAATAACATGCACAGCAGGCTGAATCTTGTTGGAGAATATGGCCCTGCAATTATCCCAGGACCAAGCCATGTAGAGCTTTACATGTAGAGATAACTGGACCCTCAAGCAAAATGGTCACCAATGCAATGACCATAGAGCTGGTATCACACTGCTAAATCTGAGACCCCTTGTTTCAATCAATTATAGTTTCCAAGCCATGAGCAAAGGAAGCCCATAAAGACAGTGCTGCAGTAGCCTAATTATGAGGTAGTTATGAGGCATCAGAAAGCTGGATCAGAAAGCTCACAGTTGGAGCACCAGCCAAAGTTGGGCAAAGGCCTGTAATCTACTGCCTTAGCAGTAGCAACAAGACCAGCATGAGCATCAAATTGTGGATCTGTTCTTTAGGGGAAGTGCAACTCTTTACAAAGTTTATAACATTTCTGGCCTACAAGCTACGTTCCTTCCCAATCCCAGTTTCTCTGCTACAGTTATTGACCTCTAATTTTATGGGAAATATTGGATGGGGTTGGTACGGTCACCCTCAAATTTCCCAATGTAACTTTATTTACAAGGGGTGTTTGAAGATTCACATGATTTTGCAGTAAAAAGTAACGTGCATAACATTATATTCAGATAAAGCGGCTACGATGAAGTTGCATTACAAGGACCAAGCAGAGGCATTTCGAATATATCTTTAAAAGTCTTGATTCAGATATCTACTGTACAAGGTGGGATCTGCTTTTCATGGAAAAATTAACTTGCCCAAGATTTCCATATCTCCTCTTTGGGGACATGGAAACTGGCAAACTTTCTGGCAATTGTTTTCTTTTGTGACTGTGAAAATACTAAAGAACATTCTAAAAATGCCTGAATAATTCTCCTTTTTTTTTTTCCTCCCTCTGATTGTACGAAGGGAAATCATTTGTTTCATGCGCTACTGATTTTGTAACCAGCAGGCAGCGTTTGAAGCTCTCCCAGATGCTCCAACTGATTCTGTGTTGCTCTGGGAGAAAGGAAATGTAAAAGGTTGTTCGAAAGCTTTACAAAGATACATGTATCTGTTTTGTATCTTGGATAATTGCGACAAAAAAGAACGGCATTTATTTTTTCTATTTTACCTATTCATCTGACGAAGCAAAATGCACCAAGGACATGATTAAGCGTTTAGCTTTAGTTTGCTATTAGATACAAGAGCATCAATGCTAGTGCACAGCATTAACAATTGGAGACCAACCAATCCCCTTCATCCTAGGCCACAAAGCCCTGTTTCACACAAGCGAAAAGTTTCATGTCCAGACTGTAAGGCAGGGATGTCAAACTCGATTTCATTGAGGGCTGCATCCGGGTTGTGTTTGACCTTGGGGAGAGTGGGGGTTGGCCAAGAGGGCCATGACCACCATGACATCACTTGTGTCAGGGGTTGCCTATGGTGGGCCAAGTGCTCTGCCAGCAAACACGGGCTCCCGAGCTCCGTCTTCAGCTAGGACGATCTCCTACAACCAGGGGTGGGTTTCAACCAGTTCACGGCGGTCCCCGCGAACCGGTTGGTCAGTGAACCCGGAAGTAAATAACTTCCGGGAACAGCGAAGGGCCCACCCACCCGCCCGCGCTCCTTACTAGTCTTTGAAGTCTTCTGCGCTTCCATGCAGGCGCATGGCACATACAGCGCCTGCGCGAGTCTCCGCGAGCAGCTGGATGGCACATACAGCGCCTGCGCGAGTCTCCACGAGCAGCTGAAGCATCGCGCAGGCGCTAAGACGCATGCGTGAACTGCGCGCGTGCACGAGGACGCCACCGGCCCCGTTCCAACCGAACCAGTTGGAACGGGATTAGCAACCCACCCCTGCCTACAACCCTCTGCCAGGGAAAATGGAGCATGGTCCTCGTGAGTTCCATTTTCAGCTGGGACGGCCTACTGCAACCCTCTGCCAGCAAAAACAGAGCTCAGGAGGGCCTCACAGGGCCCTCGCAAGCTCTGTTTTCACTGGCAGAGGCACTGCAGGCTGGTCCTTCACTATTTCCAGGGCAGCCCCACAGGCCAGATCTAAGGACCCTGGGGGCTGGATCTGGCCCCTGGGCCTTGAGTTTGCCACCCCTGCCATAAGGGATCAAGATTGCTGAGCAACTCCCAAGTAACAGGAGAAGAGGGAAGTAGGGAATGCTTCACTGGCTTTAGAAGAGAGGGGGCACTGAATGGAAGACATCAGCATTCCCAACTCAACCGTGTCCAATCATGGTCGGATGCACACCCTGAAAAGTGATCGCTCTTCCTCTTTGAAGAATGGGTGGTTGCTTGTTGTTCCACTTGCAACTAAAGAACTAGTTGCAATGTTTTAGGTTTTTAGAACATCTTGCCAGGCAGACAAGATTTCTAGAAACTGGAAGACAGATTTCACCAGAGTATCAGTTCTGATAGCCAAGAGCTTAATGGATTTAAGGCTTAATGGGATTTTTAGCCGTACATTCTCCAGTCGTTGCAAGGCCCTGCGTCCTCAGATATACTCCATACCAATAACAATTCCCAAGTCGACACTCTACGCCCGGGGTCAAGCGCAGTAAAAGAAGCTGTTTATGGGGTTATTTTAACCTGGTCATTTGAATTCAGACGTTCAGGAATTCATGCTCCCTCTGGGGAAATGAATGTGAGGCCGGAGATGCAAGCATTAATAATAATGACTGAGTTTTATGATGCTGTTGCTTTACTTCCAAATCATTTTTCAACTGAAGAAAGGCTTTTTAGGACACCTTTTCTGAAATCCGCCTAGGTTACATTTCATAATGGGTGAGGAGGAGGAGGAGGAGGAGAGGCAGATACGGAGAGGAGACAAGAGATTGGCATTGTAGCTGATGAGTCCTAGCCCCAGAGGAAGGAAATAAACACAACAAAATGGATCCAATTGGCACAAATGCTATGAGAAAGGCAGCAGGCCCTGTGCTTGCCAAATGGAAAGAGAGGAACTCAATGGAAGAAGGATTTGTTTACCACTCCAAAAAAGACATTCAAGTCAGAGAAAAAAATTTAGGGGGTAAAAGAGGATTTATGGAGCTTTGTTTTTTTTAAAAAAAGAAAAATAGTCACGTAGGAGTATCCATTTACAATGCCGACAGTTAATATTGGCTTTTTAGTTGTGAACAAAAGTGGAAGAGTAAATTACCCTCTCTGAATGCATCCACAGGGAAATTTAAACAAAGGGGAGGTGGTGGAGGAGAAGAGTCTTCATTTTTTTTTAAAAAAAAAACTGTTTTCATTTGTGATTAAAAGATCTGTGTGTGTGTCTGTGTGTGTGTTTGTGTGTGTGTGTGTGGAGACATTCTTGGCAAGCCTCTATGTTTTTCTTTTCCTCCTCTTTCCCTTTCTTAACTGGGTCTTGTCACCATGTCTACCTAACGCAGAAGATGAGTGCAAAAGTGCAGAAGTGTAAAATATTAGCTGCTGCTGTGTAGGATGGTTTTATAAATCTCCGCGGCTGTTTACAGGAACCTGTTAAAGATCAGAACGAGATAGCACCGGTGCTAATCTTGCGCACAATGCTGTCCAGGAGCCTGCTCTCAATTCAGTTAACAACCTGCTCGAGTAGAAGCACAGCTAGCAACATTTTTTTTTCTTCCTAGAAATCTGCATAAAAGACCCTTTTGTTCTTCCCAAAGGGTTGAGTATGATATCATTTGTTACTGCATAGCAGTAGAAGGGGAATCAGCAAAAGCTGATCAGTTCATCACGTTGGTAGCTGTGGTGGATTAAAAATCCCAGTTTAACCCAGATTAGAGTCACGGTTAAAGACATATGCAGACAGAGACTGGCTCCATCTTTAGAACTAGGTCAGAGGTTGGCAACCTTAAACACTCAAAGAGCCACAAAGGTCCTAATTGAAAGCCCCCCCCCCCCCCGGTTCAATTCTGGAGCCAACTTGAAGTCCAGTTCCTCCACAATAGAGTCTCCTCCTAGCGCGGCATCCTTTTTCCTCTGCAGACTGGAAGTCCAGTTCCCTCACCATAGTCTCCTCCTAGCACAGCAGAGGTGGGTTCCTACCAGTTTGCACCTATTCGGTAGAACCAGTTCATCAAATCTACTGAACCAGTTAGAAGAGGTTCCACCAGTGGATCCAGAAAGCAGGCCACGCCTACAGAAGAGGTTCCAAATTTTTTTGAAACCCACCACTGATGGGTGTGTGATGTCCCACAGTTATCTATGCATTAATAATGATCTAGTAATATTTCCTTATACATTTTAGGGCCCTTTCCTTACATAATTGGTGTTTTGTTTCATATGGATTTCTAATTTCTGTTTCCATTAGTTGGCAATTGCTAAAACCAATCCCACATGAAAAAGTATTCAAAGCCTTCTTGATTTTAATTGTCAATTTATTTATTCCTGCACATTGTAATATTTATTCATTTACATATCTCTGTTTTTCCACTGTTGTGCAAACACAATTCCAGCAGCTGCTAACATATATAAAATTTAATATATATTATACTCCCTTTCAAATAGCCAACAAAATATTTCTGGTATTAATTCCATATCTTGCTTTTCGATTGCTTTTAACCACTAACTTCTGAATAGCTTCTTGGACCAACCTAAGTACTAATTCATAATTTCATATCCGGTCACATGGGTGGCAAGCCACTCCCATCTGGTCACATGGGCAGCAAGCCACTCCCATCCGGTCACATGGGTGGCAAGCCACTCCCACAAAGGAGGCCACACCCACAGAGTAGGTTCCAACAATTTTTGAAACCCACCACTGTAGCACAGCCTTCTTTCTCCTCTACCTGTCCTAACCAAAATCCCTAACCCTAACCCTAACAATTGTGGAGCCAACCGGCGACAGGGATCCACAACAGTAGGATGATAGAGCCACATGCGGCTCCAGAGTTGCTGACCCCTGAACTATGTGCTAGTTATGTAAGAATTGGCCAAGGGTTGGTTGGTTTGTTTGTTTTTAAAAAAACAAAAAAAGCATTGAAAGAAATAGAAAAGCATCTAGAAAAAGATATAGAAAAACAGCAACTCCTTTTTCATGGGGAGAAAAACTGGGGGGGAAACTGCAGTGGTATATACTTGCACAATTTTTTAAAAAAATGTATTGATTTTTAATTAATAACAAAAGAAAAAGGAGCAGAACATAAAAGTGATAGTAAGAGAGATACATATGTTGTCAAAAATAAAAGAGACATTAAAAAGTGCTCCAACAAAAAAGTTTTTTTTTAAAAAGCCAATGTAAGATGCATGGAAATGTAGTAAGGATAATATTTCTTTAAAACATGTTTATAGAATGTTCTATGCTTACCAAGTTTGGGGGACAAAGTAGTGGATTATATAAATATGATTATACAAGAAAAAGTAAAATTCTCAGAGGATATTATTCTCTTAAACTGCATACTTCTTACATGGAATTTGATAACCAGGCAACATAAAGGGATGGTGACGCAGTGATTAGAATGCAGCCTTGCAGGCTAACTCTGCCCACTTCCAGGAGTTCGATCCTGACCAGCTCAAGCCTTCCATCCTTCTGAGGTGGGTAAAATGAGGATCCAGATTGTTAGGGGCAATAGGCTGCTTAGAGAGGGCTGTAAAGCACTGTGAAGCGGTATGTAAGTGATATTGCTTTTGCTATTCTCCATGCCTGTACTACGGCTAAACAGCTGAAAAGAAACATAGGCTGCCTTTTACTCAATGGATTGAAGCCCTGATTGCCCTTGCCATTTATGAGCAGATTTCCTATAGACCTAGATCTTGCATGGATGCGTGCACACCTATAATGCAATGTAAATGTGACCCCCACCCACGCCCTCTGCGCATGCGTGCACGACCTGTGCTCCCTCCATCCCACGCATGCATGCACAACCCCCGTGCTCCCATGCATGCGCATGAGACCCCGGTGTTCCCCTACCCCCTGTGCATGTGTGTGTGAGCACCCGCGTGTGCCCCATCCCCAAACATGCATGTGTGACCCCCCTGATTCCCACATATGCATGTGCATCTCCAGCATGCGCTCCCCCCCACGCCTGCATGGCAGAGACCCAAAAACAGCTGGCTGGCGGGAGGTGCACGCACATGCACGGTGGAGCTGAGCTGGGGTGACGACTTGCATGCTCTGTGTGCCACCTGTGCCATAGGTTCGCTATCACAGATATATAGTATTGTGATGATTTACTGTAGCAACGACATATACAGTACCTGCACGATTCAACTTTAAATTCAAATGTAGGCCAGCCGACATGCATTACACCCACCTAGACCCCTGGATGACACTCCTGCCAAGCTGGTTCCATTGTTTTGTAGTCCTGCCAAGGCAGCGAAATTGCCCCTCCCTGTTGGGATAAACAGAGTCTACTCTAGGAGTAGAATTGTAGGTCAGAAATTTCAGGGCCATGCTGGCCATTAACAGTAAAAGAATAGAGCCTTTTAATGTCCCTGTAAATTGCAACATTGACTTAAGAACTGCAATTCAAAAGGACCTTCCCTGATAGCCCCCATTGCTGGAAAGCGAAGTTACCCCCCTCCTCCTTTTTTTTTTTACACTTATGCTGGAAAGCCATCAAAGGAAAATAAAGCAGGGTTCTTCTTAACCTGTGATCCGGACAGAGGAGGGGAGATAACATGCCTCTTCTCCTCCCCTCCCCACCGCCCCACATACCCTTCTTCTCAGCCGAATTAGCTCAACAACTGGCAGCTCTTAAATTTAGACAGCCTTGGGGTAAATGTGAGAATAAGCTGCAAATTAAGCACCCCTTGACAGATGGAAGTTTGCAGAGTGAGAAAGACCAGACTCAACCTTCAGCACAGTGCTGACAAGTGAAGGATTACACCATCTTTGAGAGTGTGAGCCACGTGTTCTAAGTACCTCATCACACTGGATGGGTACATGCACTAAGATAATCCTCAACTGCTCTCCCCCATAGCAATGATTTATAACCAGCAACACTGTGCAGTCAAAATACTGAGCACATGAAACACCCCAAAGTCTTAAGACCGTACACTATGTCTGTCTATGTAGGACGTTGTTGTTGTTAGTTGCAAAGTCATGTCCAACTGATACCGACTCCATGGACAACGTTCCTCCAAGCCTTCCTCTCCTCTACCATCCCCCAGAGTCCATTTAAGCTCATGCCTATGGCTTTGGTATTTGTATTTCCCTTTATTTGTATGCCACCCTTTTCCCTGGGGGGACTCAGGGCGGCTCACAGTTCAAAAAAAGGGGGGGGAGGACAAACAATTTCTAACATACAGACAATACATCATTATTAAAAACGCAACAGTCACACAATTCGAGTGGGGTTAGAATCTTAACCCCAGGCCAGCCGGGACAGCCAGATCTTTAGAGCAGCGCAGAAGGACTGGAGGGTGGTGAGGGTCTGAATTTCCACGGGGAGTTCGTTCCAGAGGGTCGGAGCAGCCACCGAGAAGGCTCTCCTCCGAGTAGTTGCCAGTCTACACTGGCTAGATGATGGAATTCGGAGGAGGCCTAATCTATGCGATCGTATCGGTCTAGTGGAGGTAATTGGCAGTAGGCAGTGACTCCATCCAGCCACCTCATTCTTCTTTTGCCCTCCATCTTTCCCAGCATTAGGCTCTTCTCAAGTGTGTAGGAAGTTAGGAACCTTCTAAATCGGGACTGGGCAACTTTGGTCCCTATACAACCTGTAGATTTCAACTCCCAGAATTCTTCAGCCAGCAATTCTGGGAGTTGAAGTCCACAGGTCATAATGGGGCCATCGTTGCCCATCCCTTTTCTAACCCCACACAAGGGCTATAGGATTTGGTATTTCAAGCCAATTAAAAAGTCTGCACAGATTGGGTGACTGTCACAACAGCCACAGCAAAGGACATGAGAGCCTTTGAACCATTCCTCCTCCTATAAGGTATCTACCCATTTAGAATACAGGTAATCAGGGGTGGGATTGAAAAAATTTAGCAACCGATTCTCTGCCCGGTTGCTGGGTGGGCGTGGCCAGGGTGGGTGTGGCCTACTCAGGCTCCTGCACCATGGCAGGGGGAAGTTTTCACCCTCTCCAGGCTCTGGAGGCTTTTGTCAAGCCTCCCGGAGGGCACAAATGGCTTCCCCCGGGCTCCAGAGGCCCTCGGGAGGCTGGAAACAGGCTCATTTTCCAACTTCCAGAACTTCTGGTAAGCCCAATTTTTACCCTCCCTGGGTTCGGGATGCTTTACCTGAGCCTCTGGGAGAGGGACAACAGCCTCTCCTACGCTCCTGGGGCCTTTTGGAGACTGGAAATAGGCTCATTTCCAGACTTCCAGGAGGGCTGTTTCACCCTTCCAGAGCCTCCGCGAAGGCCCTGCACTCACCTGGTATCCCAAATGGGCCGCGTGGAGACTCCTGGAAGGGGCGGAGTGGGGTGGGCGGGGCCAGCCGGTCCTTGGAACTACCGGTTCAGTGAACGGATGTAAAATTAACATCCGGTTTGCCCAAACCGATCCAAACTGGCTGAATGTCACCCCTTCAAGTAATCCTCAACATATGACCATGATTGAGCCCACGTTTTCTGCTGCTAAGTAAGATGCTAGTTAAGTGAATTTTTGCCCCATTTTATGACTTTTCTTGCCGCGGTTCTTAAGTGAATCACTGGCAGTTGTCAAGTTAGTGACGTTGTTAAGAGAATCTGGCTTCTCCATTGACTTTGCTTGTGAGAAAGTCGCAAGGGGTGATCACATGACCTGGGGACACAGCAACCATCATCAATATGAGTCCGTTGCTAAGTGCCTGTTCTTTTATCACATGACCCTGGGGAAGCTGCAACAGTCATAAGTGAGAAAAATGGTTGTAAGTCACTTTTTTCAGTTCTGCTGCAACTTTGAACAGTCACTAAATGAACTGAATATAGTGGCTCCATTGACCTAGATTTCCTGATTTCCTGTCAGGACCGATTAGGGCTATTATGCAGGCTCCATCAGGATGAAGAGGGTCCCTCCCAGTGGTTGGATTCAGCCGGTTCGCACCTATCTGGGAGAACCGGTTGTTAACTTTCTAAGCAGTTTGGAGAATCAGTTGTTGGAAGAAATCTCCTTTTGTTTTTCCCACTTTACAGGGCCAATCCTGTAAGGAAGGCAGGAAGGAAACATTCTGGTGTTGTTTCTAGCCTCATCTTTGTTGATCTACTTACAGAAACTGTCTCTCTGGTTAACCCTGATTACATTGTAAGAACTAAGGCAAAGCACCCATCGATGGGAATGATGTTGAGTTGGCCACACCCACCCAGTCACGTGACCACTGAGCCCCACCTACCCAGCTGGCCATTAGGGCAGAGAACCAGTTGTTAAATTATTTGAATCCCACCACTGGTCCCTCCTCATACAAGTTCTAGAAGAGGAAGTAATGAAATAAATTAATCCACAAGAGCACTGACATAGCAACACAGAAATAACGAGGCACGTACAATTCCACGCAGGAGCCCTGTTTATTCATATGAGTTTATGAGATAGGCTTTGGACACCCATTACGCAATCTATTATGTAACAGGTCAATATTAACACCCAGAAGATTTTTGATTATGTCAGCCATCTCTTTGGTGAAAACAAAATAGCAAAAGAACAGTTATAGAAGGGGGGGAAGGGGGCGGGGAAGGGTTCTCGACAAGTGAGATTATTTATATTTTTGTTCTTAAAAGTAATCAATTAAATTCAATCCTTACTTGTCAGCAACCACTCACTCTTACGTTTATCAGTGTTGCAGGCATTGCAAAAAGAAAAAAAAACACGATTAAATCTCTGGAAAATTTTGAGAGTAAGGAAATTGAGAAACGTAATGTAGCATTTGCCAGACCATTATTTTTATTTTATTTTTTATTTTATAAATCTTACAGGTCTAGTGAAGATTCAGCAAAAGCAAGTTTTATAACAAGCACAGTGATAGCTAACTGAGTTCAACCTTTTATGGATAACCTATGTGTAAAACACACACACAGACACACGAGAGAGAGGGGGGGAGGGGGGAGGGAGGGAGATGGAGGGAGTGGGGAAGAGAGGAAGGGAGGGAAATCCTTGATTGTATCAGTACCTTTTCCTTCTGTACTATTTTGCCTGTATACTGCAGACATCTCTGAACCAGCCAAATTTCATATCCTGATAAGAAGAACTTTTTGAAGGTATATTTTTTATTTACTGTACACTAGTCTCCAGGATTACATGGATAGTAGATACTGTGGAGAAACAATTTATTTAAATAGGTAAAGATTTCAAAACACTGTCAGTAACAATTACCACAAATATATATACGTCAGGTACTGGGCACTGTATAACATTCATTACCAATATGGACTGTAATTTGAAAATAATAGACTAATTACTGTGTTTCCCCGAAAATAAGACAGGGTCTTATTTTCCTATATTATTATTATTATTATTATTATTACTGTACAATTGTATCACAGCGGCCAGTTGTTTCGCCGGATTTGGCATTGGTTACTAGTCGGGCCCCACCCAGGGGCCTAGGACGTCGTAACGTATTTTCGTAATATGCGTGCAGATCCAAGCAGTGCGGCTTTTTGCATTTGACTGATGGTGATTTTGTCAATTTTTAACTGTTTTAAATGTAATTCCAGTGCTTTTGGAATAGCACCCAGTGTGCCAATTACCACTGGAATTACCACTGCTGGTTTGTGCCATAGTCGTTGAATTTCGATTTTTAAGTCCTGGTATCTTGCGATTTTTTCATGTTCCTTCTCGGCGACCCTGCTATCACCTGGTATTGCGATGTCTATGATTGTGACCTTATTTTTCTCAACCAGTGTGATGTCTGGTGTATTATGCGCCAGTATTTTGTCGGTTTGTATACGGAAATCCCACAAGATCTTGACCATCTGATTTTCGGTGACTTTTTCAGGCTGATGTTCCCACCAGTTTGTTGCTGTTTTAATATTATAATTTTTGCACAAATTCCAATGGATCATTTGTGCTACTGAATTGTGCCGCAATTTATAATCAGTCTGCGCGATTTTTTTACAGCAGCTGAGTATGTGATCAACAGTTTCATCAGCTTCTTTGCAAAGTCTGCATTTGGCATCATCAGAGGATTTTTCGATTTTGGCCTTAATGGCATTTGTGCGGATAGCTTGTTCTTGCGCAGCCAGGATTAGTGACTCTGTTTCTTTCTTTAATGTACCTGTTGTTAGCCATAACCAAGTTTGTTCACTGTCCACTTTATCTTTTATTTTTTCCAGAAATTGGCCATGCAGTGCTTTGTTCTGCCAACTCTCCATTCTTGATTTTATCACATCTTTTCTGTATTCTTGTTTCGTCTGTTGGGCCTTCAGTAGATTTTTGTTCTTTACTTCGATTAATAGATGTTCTTGACTTTCTTTTAAATAATCAGCCAGTGCATGTTTTTCTTCTTCAACTGTTTGCTTCACTTGTAATAATCCTCTGCCACCTGATTTTCGGGGCAGGTACAGTCTATCAGTATCACCACGTGGATGTAAACTGTAGTGCATTGTCATTAGTTTCCTGGTTTTTCGGTCCAAAAGGTCCAAATCAGCTTGTGTCCAGTTAACTATACCAGCTGTGTATCTTATAACTGGTATTGCCCAGGTATTTATGGCCTTGATTGTATTTCCACCATTCAATTTAGATTTCAAAATTTTCCTAACTCTGTTGGTGTACTCTCGCCTGACAATAGTTTTTACTTCTCCATGCTTGATGTTATCCAACTGCAGAATGCCTAAGTATTTGTAGGCTTCATTTTCTTTGCATTTAATTAATTGGCCATTGGGCATTTCAATTCCCTCACATGCAGTGATTTTGCCCCTTTTTATGGATACAGTGGCACATTTTTCCATGCCAAACTGCATTGAAATATCGGTGCTGAATACTCGGACTGTGTTTGTCAATGATTGGATTTCTATTTCTGACTTTCCATAGAGTTTCAAATCATCCATATATAGTAAATGTGAAATTTTTTCAGCTTCTTTGGCTGTTTGGTAGCTTAATTTCATTTTTTTTAAGATTACTGATAGTGGGATCATTGCGATGATGAAGAGAAGAGGTGAAAGTGAATCACCCTGGAAAATTCCTCGCTTGATATTAACTATTCCGTAGATCTCATTCCCTACTGCCAACTCAGTTCTCCATTGTTTCATCGCCTTTTCAGTAAAGGATGTAATATTTTTGCTAATACCAGTTGTTTCTAAGCATTTTATGATCCAACTATGTGGCAGTGAGTCAAATGCCTTTTTGTAATCAATCCAGACCATATTCAAGTTCGTTTTTCTGTTCTTACAATTTTCTAATATCATTTTATCAATTAGAAGCTGATCTTTGGTGCCCCTGCTCCTTCTTTTGTTGCCTTTTTGCTCTACTGGCAAGATGTTGTTTGTTTCCAAATAATCCATCATGTTATCTGCAATAATGCCTGTGAGTAATTTGAAGGTTGTTGGCAAGCATGTTATTGGTCTGTAGTTTTCAGGTGTTGTTCCTTTAGCTGCATCTTTCTGAATCAAGTATGTTTTTCCAGTTGTCAACCATTCATCAATTTGGCCCTTTTGTAAAATGTCATTCAGTTGCCTGGCCAATATTGCATGTAAACTGGTCAGATATTTGAGCCAGAAACCATGTAATTGGTCCTTTCCAGGTGATGTCCAATTCTTTACCTTTTTAACTCGATTTTTGACCATCTCAGTTGTTATTTCTAATACTTGCATTTGCTTGTTGCCAATGCTTTTCTCAAAGTCATGTATCCACTTTGCTTCCTTGTTGTAGTCCTTTGCATTTTCCCACAATTCTTTCCAGAATTCAACTGTGGCCTGTTTTTCTGGTTTTTCACTTTTGGTGTCACCATTTACATTAAGACTTTGATAAAAACGCTGTTGGTCTGATCGAAATTGCTGATTTTGTTTATATTGGATGATTCGTGCCTCATATCTTTCAATTTTTCTAGCTGTTGCTGTTATCTGCTGTTTTACAATCTCTACAGCTTCATTGATGTTTCTTGTATCCAATCTATATCGTCTGATTAGCTGATCTATGATTTTGTTGTTTTTAAGCCGTTGCTCATGCATGTTCTTTAAGTTACTAGCATCTGCCCTTAATTTTTTGATTTTTTGTTCTAAACGGATTTTCCACTTTGGCTTTGATGCTTTTTCTGTTGTGTGACTAGGTACTTTAATTTTAATGCCTAGTTCATTAGTGACTATTACAGCTGCGCTGTACATTAACTGGTTTGTTTCCAAGATGGATCCCGGTTCAATTGTTGAAAACACTGCATTAACCATTTTCATGATAGGGGCCAAAATTTTCTTAGGCACAGTTTTTAGTGATGGTAAACGTTGCCTTTCCTCATTAAGCAGAAAATGCTCCATGATCTTATCCTTCAATTCTTTTTGTTTTTGAGTTAGTTCATCAGTTGGTTCAGTGATAACTGGTTCTAGTGGTGGTGATGTTATTTCCTCCCCGAGAGCTTCTTCTGGGAGTTCTACTATAATGTCTTTAGTTGTGTCTTGAATATCAGTTATTTCCGCTTGTGATATTGTTTTTTGGGTTTTGCAATTTGCCTGAATTTCCTCATGTTCAACTTCACTAAACACTTTATTCCGTATAATAAATCGCCTTTGATCTGCTAGTCGTTGTTCACTAACATTTGAATCTGGATATTGTTGTTTCCATAATTCATACATTCACTTTAAATAAATCTCTTTTTTCTGGCTCTGAGTTGTAGTAACAGGCCATTATGGCACGGTTTTCATCTGCACTATATTTTTGTCGTTTTGTTGGCTGGTCCACTTGTAGCCCACTTGTCGACGGATGTCCAGGGACCCCAACATCCGCCGCGGCCCTTGTTAACCCGCGCGACGACCGATGCGGTATGGAATTCTTATTTGTTTTTTTCACCATATTGTATGGGTTGGCGGGGGTTTTTTTACGGGACCAGATGCCAACCTGACCCCAACCCTCCTCCTTTCTCATCCGGGCTTGGGACCGGCAACGGCAGAGTTGTTATTATTATTATTATTATTATTATTATTATTATTATTATTATCGCAACAACAGAATTGTATCACAGCAGCCAGTTGTTTCGCCGGATTTGGCATTGGTTACTAGTCGGGCCCCACCCAGAGGCCTAGGACGTCGTAACGTATTTTCGTAATATGCGGGCAGATCCAAGCAGTGTGGCTTTTTGCATTTGACTGATGGTGATTTTGTTAATTTTTAACTGTTTTAAATGTAATTCCAGTGCTTTTGGAATAGCACCCAGTGTGCCGATTACCACTGGAATTACCACTGCTGGTTTGTGCCATAATCGTTGAATTTCGAGTTTTAAGTCTTGGTATTTCGTGATTTTTTCATATTCCTTCTCGTCGACCCTGCTGTCACCTGCTATTGCGATGTCTATGATTGTAACCTTATTTTTCTCAACCAGTGTGATGTCTAGTGTATTATGCGCCAGTATTTTGTCCGTTTGTATGCGAAAATCCCACAAGATCTTGACCATCTGATTTTCGGTGACTTTTTCAGGCTTATGTTCCCACCAGTTTGTTGCTGTTTTAATATTATAATTTTTGCACAAATTCCAGTGGATCATTTGTGCTACTGAATTGTGCTGCAATTTATAATCAGTCTGCGTGATTTTTTTTACAGCAGCTGAGTATGTGATCAACAGTTTCATCAACTTCTTTGCAAAGTCTGCATTTGGCATCATCAGAGGATTTTTCAATTTTGGCCTTAATGGCATCATTATTATTATTATTATTATTATTATTATTATTATTATTATTATTATCTTTTGACCGCCAAAATAAGCACTTGGCCTTATTTTTGGGGAGGTCTTATTATTTTTGAGGTGCAGGAGGCAGCAAGCGTAGTAACCTCATGGCTGCTGCTGTGTTGCAATATTTTCAGGGAGGGCTTATTTTAGCACATGCGCTCAAAAGCCTGATTGGGCTTATTATCCGGGGAGGCCTTATTTTCAGGGAAATGGGGCATTACAGTTAATACCACTGAAAAGTATTGCAACGGGTCATGATATATTTCCAGGATTTGGAAGAATGCATTGAAAAATGGCACCATTGGAAGAAATGCAGATCTTTTACCACAGATGGTACCACCATTGGTGTGTTCTCAAAACATTGGCATAGTTGAATGATGAACAGAGAAACAATATGCAATATATGAGAGATCAGCTTCACTAATGTACTATGCTTTTTGCTTCAAGAGGCCTTGTGGAATAAAAACCTACAAACACAGAATAGTATGGCTGTAGTTGTTAAATCGGCTAATGTTATACCTCTGTAAAAGACTAAATGCAGGCATTTTTACTTCTTCCTAGCTGTGAGTGTGGCTAACTTTTACACCACGCCAAAGTTAGACAGATGAGCCAGGAAAATGTCATGGAACGTAGAGAGGAGATATTTTGTGAAAATGAAAAGCCACAAAAGTCAAATCAAATTTTTATTACAATCATAGACCATCTTTTTTTTAAAGCAGGAGTAGATGATTGCCTAAATACACTGAAGGTGAAACTTCAGAGTAGATGCAGGTGTTAACACAAGCGTAAAAATACATAAAATCCTCCAGAGTGAAGCTTCATTTGTAATGGGAATTGTTGATAAAATGCTAATTTGGCCTGCTTCCTAACACTGACTTCCTGAACCCAAATCAATGAGTTTTCAGATACAATTTCTAGACTAGAGAAGCCATCTGATATACACTTTAATGATTTTAAAGCACTTGAACCACAACTTCAGGGTTTTTCTACACAGTATTATTTGCTATGGAAAGTGGCAATGTTGCAGAACAAATGTGGATGGTGTTACTGGAGCTTCACTGTAAATCCATTTGGAAGGGGAAATATATGGAAGAATTCCAGATCTCTGCAAGTTTCTTTCCTAAGAATATTTAGGGTATCCACTGTTACAAACTGGATTGCTTGCCTTTTAAATGACTTGTGCTTTTGGCTCCTGATGTGAAATAGATTTGTAGGGATTCTTCTCCCTCCACCTGATTGATTGCTAGACAGACAGACAAGCATTTACTAACTAATTACTACTGGGAGAAATAATCACTGGATACAAAAGGTAAAGGTAATGGTTTCCCTGTCCAGTCATGCCCGATTCTAAGGCACGGTGCTCATCTCTGTTTCTTAGCTGCATTTTCCAAAAACAATGCCCATGGTCATATGGCCAGCATGGCTATATGCCAAAGGCTGATGGAACACTGTTATCTTCCCACCAAAGTGGTACCTATTTATCTACTTGCATTTGCATGCTTTCAAACTGCTAGGTTTGGGGCAAATAACGGGAGCTCAACCCGTTGTGTGGAGCTCAAGTCTTGAACCTGAGCTGTCAGCTCTCCAGTCTTTAACCACTGAGCTATGTTACATCAATTTCTATACTGCCCAGCTCATATGACAGTTAGTAAGAACAACTGGTGAGAAATTCCATTCTTGCCTTAGAATTGTCGCTTTTTCCGTGACAGCTACAGGAATGGTGCCAAAAAAATGTTTTTCTGTGCTACAAAGCTTCAGGCTTCCCTTTCTAGCTTTAAGAGGACTAGTTAGAAACAGAAATATTAGGTTTAATGTTCATTTTTATCTGTCAATCTGTCTTGAAAGAGAGATATAGTTATGGTTATAACGATTTGTCTTCTAGCATTTAGACCAGTGGCAGTAGCATTTAGACCAACTTTAATTCCTGTGGACTTCAACTCCCAGAATCCCCCAGCCAGCATAGCTGGCTAGGGAATTCTGGGAGTTGAAGTCCATAGGACTTAAAAGTCGCCAAGGTTGAGAAACACTGATTTAGACTTCTTTATATAATCAAGCACAGTTCACTATAATCTTTGAGAAACTTCTCAAGCCAACAGTCTAAGCCAAATTTCTTTTTGTTCTTGTTACTGAATCAGTTCTCCTGTTGGGCACCGGCATTACACTCATAATTAATTACTTTGCCTTGCCATTATTCAGTGAATCTGATCCAGATTTACCACTAGAGTCACGAAAAGTAAGGCTTGCTTTATAAATGAACTATCTTAGCTGCAGCAAAAGTTCCTGAATTCTGGTGGGACAGAGGTGTTGTACATAGAAGCCAAGCTCTTGTCTTATTTCTATTGCCTTGCACCTTACTAAAATTCTTCTACTTTGTCAAATTGTTAAGCACTTGATATTCTCTCCAGAAAATGAAGTGGCTTACAAAACAGCTGTTCCATCTATTAAGCTTTAAAATAAAAAAAACCCTGCTGATTGTAAACTCTAGGTTACTGTTTTCTATTTTTGAGAGGCACAAACTCCTTCTAATCAGCCATTTTGTAGTTTTAATGAACATACCAATAGCAATAGCAGTTAGACTTATATACCGCTTCATAGGGCTTTCTCAGCCCTCTCTAAGCGATTTACAGAGTCAGCATATCGCCCCCACAGTCTGGGTCCTCATTTCACCCACCTCGGAAGGATGGAAGGCTGAGACAACCTTGAGCTGGTGAGATTTGAACCGCTGAACTGCAGATAACAGTCAGCTGAAGTGGCCTGCAGTAATGCACTCTAACCACTGCGCCACCTCGGCTCTATATAACCTTCTGAATGGATGTGATGCATCTGACAATCAAATAACCACGAGTCAATATGCACACTTTTGGATCAGAGAAAAGACATGTGAAATTACTAACGGTTTTAAATGTTAGTCTTCATTATGGAAGCACGCAGTCTTGGGGCAGAAAGCCAATATTCTTCCTGTCTCTAACCTTGAGCCCCACCTCCAACTACACCAGGGGTGGGTTTCTCGCCCCGTTCCAACCAGTTCAGTTGGAACGGGGCTGGCGGCGTCCTCGTGCCCGCACGCGGCACACGCATGCGTACTAACGTCTGTGCGATGCTCCAGCTGCTCCTGGAGGATCGCGCAGGCGCTGTATGCGTCCTGCACATGCGTGGAAGCGCAGAACTCATCAAAACCGGGTAAGGAGTGTGGGCAGGCGGGTAGGCCCTTCACCGGTCCCGGAAGTTACTTACTTCCGGGTTCGCCGACCAACTGGTTCGCAGGGACCGCCGCAAACCAGTTGAAACCCACCCCTGAACTACACCAGTGGTGGGTTCTGGATCCCATTGCAACCGGTACGGTACAACAGAGTCTGACGTCCACCACATGAACCTGTGCAGCACATACACACATGTGTGCAGCGCACGCATGCTTCCTTCCCTCCTGTGATGCCTCCATGAGCCTCCGTGATGCTCCAGCTGCTTGGCGGAGCATCACACAGGTGGTATATATGCTGTGCACATGCGCAGAAGTACCAAAGAACTCAAATACAGGTAAGGACGATGGGCGGGCAGATGGGCCCTCTGGAGCACCGTACCGGAATGGTACCCGGTGCTCCCGGCAGGCACCAGTACGCCTGTACCGGGGCGTACCGGCGGCAACGCACCACTGAACTTCACTGGGTTCTAAGCAGGGGTGGATTGCTGCCAGAATTAATGCCAGCATTAATGGTGTGGGCAAAATATTTGTGTGCGAGCACTCGCTTCACTCGCGCATGCCAGACACGTGTGTGCGCATGCATTGGCACATAAATAGGTCTGTGCATGTGCAAATCATTAAAAAATGAAAAAAAATTAGTGCAATGAAAATTGTTCTGACTATACGCAAGATGGCGCCGCCATAGGAGAACTGGTTCGCGGGGTCATAGCACACCTTGGTCACTGCTGGTTCCAGCGATCCAGGCCGCCAAGTTACTACCAGTTTGGCCAAACTGGTCTGAACCAGTAAGAACCCACCTTTGGTTCTAAGGATTGCACGAACGTACCCGAATTACAAACCACAACTGAACCCCTTGTTGCTAAGCAAGACAGTTGTTAAGGGAGTTGTGCCTCATTTTGCAACATTTTCTAAACAAATCACCACAGTTGTTAAGTGAATGATAGGGTTGTTGAGTGAATCTGGCTTCTCCCATTGACTTTGCTTGTCAGAAGCCAGTGGGAAGGTTATAAATAGAGATCACATGACCAAGGGGCGGGTTCCAGATTCTTTTACTGCTGGTTCACTCAGGGATGCGCTTCGGTCATGTGCACGCATGCACAGAAGTAAAAGAAATTGCTTCTGCGCATGTGCAGAAGCAAAAAACAAGATGGCACCACCTATGGCACTGACAATAGAACCAGTTCAGGCACTTGCATGGCCAAACTACTACCTACTTGGACAATCCAGCCCAAACCAGTAGAAACACACCTCTAATGTGACCCCCGGTTCAGTACAGCTGCCATAAATACAAGTCCCTGAGATTGTGTGACCATGTGTCAGGCCTGCAATTATATTCCTTTTAGAATTTTGGCCTGCTACACTTTCTCTTATTTCATTATGCTGTTTCATTAGTATAGTTGATGGGAGGGGGGAATAGAAAGGAGTAGGATTCTGGAATGTGTTGTTGTCATTCTTTCCTAGAAGACCAAGGTCATCTTTTGCCTCTGCACTTTTACACCTGACCAGAAGCAGCTGGGTGGAGATGACAGCGTGGAAGAAAAAGATTGGACCATGTGATGGATTTGTGGGTGTGGGGACAAGATCATGAACTTTTAACTGGGTGGAATCCCAGGAAACTCTTTAGAATTGGGATTACACAGATGTGCTAAGATGTCTGGTTTATTAAATTGGAACTTTAAGGATCGTTTTGCCTTGGACTCTGATGTAATTCTACATGATACTTGGAACACTGATACTTGGAACACTTCCCATCGGCAGAGATATGCTTGTTTTGTTTTGCATCAGGTGCAAAAGCTTTAAGAGAAACTTTCTAATCATAGGAGGCTGGAAGGACCACCAGTTTCCTGCTCCTGATTAAGGTCTGCTGTTCTCTCACACTTGGTATTCTGCTCTTGTTCTGACCTAGGCTTCCCAAAAGCACGAAGCCGACTCCTCATCCTGATGAAACCCCTTTTATTTAGGTTAAAGTGAATTCCTCTCCAGAAAACTCCCGGGAAATGGTCTTTCATGAGATTTCACAACTACAGACCTTGATCAGGCTTGGAGAGCTGCCAGGCTGATATCTTCCAAACGCCACTCTGTAGCAGACAATACTTGGCAAGAAGTCAGGAACAGATCTTCACCCTAATGGATGGAACTAATTGTCTCCTGCAAACTCCCCTCCCCTTTCGCTCCTCTTTATTTCCAATGTTGAGGGGGGCGGGCATTCATCATCCACCTGTGGCCTTACTCCCAAGTCGATCTTTCTTCCTTAGCTGTTCCCTTCTCCTGGCAGCTCTGTGTACACTGGGAAAAAGCTCCAGCTGTTCTTCTGCCCCCCTGATGTCTGACTCCAAAGGCAGCTGAAAACTGTCAAGTGGCCCTGGCCCCACCTCTGCCTCCAACACAGAGCCCTCATCAGAATCTTCTGCAGACTCTAGGCCTGACCCATGTTCCTCCCCAACTTCCTCACTGCCTGAGTCTGCCAGAAGCTCCGCTGGCTGCTGGCAGGCCACAACAGCCCTCAGTTTCACTACAGAAAGGACTGATAATTTCTTTTGAATATCCAAGCGTGGTGCCCGTTTTTGATAACAGAGGGCTCTTAACCATCTTACTGATATATGCTTTGTGCTATTGCTTATCATCACCTTTGACTGGTTCCCTGTGTAAGCTCAGATGTGCCAATTTTAAGCATCTCAGATGTGCCAGTTTTAAATATTTACTGTGTTTCCAGCAGCTTGTCAAACTATTCACCCTTTGCGCCTCCATCCATGCCCACAAATATGCCACAAATGGCACTGTTTCTATCAGCATGCAGAAGAAATACTTGAGTGATATCTGGCAAACTGAATGGGAGAAGATTAAAATAGTATTTGCCATACACACCTCTGGCGACTGTCCTGAAAATACATTTGGTTTTTGAAGATACATGGACTTCAGATCTCAGCATTCCCACCCAGTTTAGCCTATTGGAGAAGTCTGGTCTACATATGGTGAGAACAGCAACTACCTGGTGTCCATACTACAGTCCTAACACCACCCTAGTGGTGTTAAGGAATGAATCTGTGGCATTTTTGAAATACTATTCTTTAGTACTGAACGGGGCGGGTGTCCCTCCGTCATGACAATTAGATTTTCCAAATTACTTTTCATGAAATATAATCGTAAAAAGTAAATTGTTTGCACAGAGTATCGTGCATCTGTTTCCAAAGAGATTCAGTCTCTCCAGTTTGTTCTAAGCTTGCAACCCTGAAACAATCCATATGTAAAGTATTCATCGGCTGACAAGCTATTGCCATTAGATTATTCACAGTAGAATTATGTCGCTAAATGGATCCATTTTTTGTATAGTTTCTTTTTTAGCCATTGCCTTAAACATGGTTCCATTTGGCCAGTGTACTAGGGAGAAGAGGGGAAAAAAATCAATATTATTACGGTATCACTAAAGAACTTATTGGCCTTGCTGCTATTACATTGTGCAATGGATTACAGATGCTCTTAAAACCCCAGCAGTCTGCTTGGACACTTTAGTTATAGCAATTGTTCCATCTGTAAAGGGAAATCGTTCTAATACAACTTTGTGTTCCAGCATTTTGAAGGCTACCTATTATTACAGAACCTTGGATGGATCATAAATATGCTACTCCTTTGGGATGTATTTCTTATACTTTTTTTTCCCCTCTCAGAAACCCATCCCACTTTTTAAAATTATGGAAGATCCCAAAAGAACTTTTGCTTGTATGGATTACATTCATTAGTATTTATCATATTAAAAATTATGCATCTGCTGCTGCTACTGTTTTTCGTAAATGTTTGATGGGTTTTTAATATTAGATTATTGTTCAACATAGGCTAGTAAATCAACCTGACTCTGCAGAGCCCTAAGAGATCTTGGAAGTCCAAAAACCACACTTTAAGACAATGGTCACAGTTGTGGCCCAGCAGGAGCCATTGGAGCTGCCACCAGACTCTGACAGCGAGGGGCCCTCTGAGTCAGCTCTGGAGGACCCTGGACAGGGTTCCAACTCTGAGCAGGGCGCAGAGAGACTGGTTGGCCACCAGGTGGCGCCTGAGCCTTGGACCAGTGGGGAGGAGACAAGGGAGAGTGAGCCGGAGGCCAGTAGTGAGTTGTTCCTGGATGCACGCTATCGAAGAGCTACTCGGCGTCAGGAACAATTATGCAATTACAGGAGGTAATTGCGCTCAGCTGGGGGTCATTAGGCTCCTCTCCAGACTATAAAAAAGACTGCTTGTGACACGCCCCTCTTGCAGAAGTCAATGCATTGACTAAAGAGAACATAACTAACTTGGCAGGCTGGATTGCTGCCAAGGTTTGTCTGAATTGCTGCCAAGGTCCTTATTTGTTTGTTTGCTTGGCTTTCAGCCACCAAGATTTTGGCTTCTTGCTATTAAAAGTACATTCGCAAATGCTGGCTGGGGAATTCTGGGAGTTGAAGTCCAGACATCTTCAAGTGGCCAAGGTTGAGAAACACTGCTCCAGAGGCTTCCTTGAAGCCTCCGGAGGTGAAAAAACAGCCCAATGCACAAACTGCCGAAAAATGGCCAAAAATTGAGGCCGAAAATCAGCTGGCTAGCACACACATATGCGCCTGAGCTGACAGGCCAACGCCTTGCGTGCTCTCAGAAATGATTCCGTCTGTCACCTGTGGCACACGTGCCATAGGTTCGCCATCACGAACTATAGGAACTCATGAACTAGGGTTTCCATATCTGGGAAGCATACATCTGAGCAGCCACTAGAGGGCAACAAAGAGACCAGCATGGCTACTCTTCTGGAATTCGTTAAAATGGGCGAAGCGATTGTAAAATTTGTACCTATGACACTGTTTCCCCGGTTCCCAGATTCACTCAAGTTGATGAAGATATATTGAACTATCAACAGTATTTAGCATGTTCTGTTTTATATCAGACGTATTTGTTTTATATACAGTAAGATTACTGTTAACGTACTACTGACAGAAGGATAGAGCTCAGGTTTCCAACTACGTATCCTGCCCTGAAAAATTTAACTCTCATGTCAACTGATTAGAAATTGCAGCAAGGATCAGAAGCATGTGCGGGGGGGGCACGTTTCTATATACACAGAGACAAATATATAAAATACAGCCTTTCTAAGTCACATACGCAGGTACTTAGCGAAACTTCCCCTTCCTTATTTCACTAACCCGGTTTGGAGAACAGACGTCCCATCTCTTTATCAGCAGACACAATCAACGGATTTGTAAGAGGAGACCCTGCAAGTTCGGGGGACCGAATGTAAATCTAGACAGCAATGGTAGCTCTGCTTTTTTTTGCTCTAGACAGCTTCCCCCCCCCCTTGACAACCTACGAGGGAGCCTATAAAAACAGCAAAGGAAATGCAAGACATCTGCGAACATGCTATTGATTTGTTCCCCTTGCTGGTGTGGTCCTGGTATTAGTCTTGCTTTCTCTAGAGAAATGAGTCAAATAAACAAGGCCAGTGGAGAACATGAAATTCCACTTCCATTCATCTTGCTAAATTTTGCAAGCGCCACATTCGGCAGAGCCCATGCCAGCTTCAGCTCTTGGATCAGGCCTGGAATTCTTCTGGATCCTTCAGGGAAGAGATGGTGACCCTGGCCAAGAATCTTAAGTGGAAACTGATGACAGCAACTGACATTAATCAGCTCCGTGGTATGTTCTGCCCAGCAGGTTTCTCCCAATAAATCAAAGCCCTTACATTCTAAAGGGCATTTAACCATTAAGACAGCAACCATTCTTTGTGGCCTGGAGCTGGTACAAGTGATTAATCTAATATTTAATTTAAAAACACAACCAACCTTTTTATACAAGCCGACATGCATATTATGTATTTAAGCATACGCATACAAACAGTCCATTCCCCCCACCCACCCCCAGTTGCAAAAACAACAGCATTGCTAGAAAGGAAAAGCTATCAATACATGTGGCTTTTTAAAAAAAAGTAGATATTTCTATGAATTTTCAACCCGGTTGGAGCTGTAAAGAGGTTGTGTTTTCCCCCCTGTTTTGAAGCATGTTTTCTTTCTAGCTGGAAATAAGGGTGGGCTTCTTTTTGACATTGTTGTTTTCTGTAGTGAATGTTGCTGTTGCAGGAAATGGAATAGCACAATGCACTGAGATTATAGGAAAGCAATGGGTATGAGCAGGAACATCCTCTCTAATACAGGTTTTAGTGGTACCTTAAGAACAGATCAGTGAAATCATTAGGCTTCTGTATTT
Source organism: Thamnophis elegans (assembly GCF_009769535.1). Classification (NCBI taxonomy): domain Eukaryota; kingdom Metazoa; phylum Chordata; class Lepidosauria; order Squamata; family Natricidae; genus Thamnophis; species Thamnophis elegans. The sequence continues at coordinate 10,835,165 of NC_045543.1, read as the reverse complement.
GGGCTGCATCAATTTTAAACATCTCAGATGTGCCAGTTTATGGTTTTCCAGTTGCCATGGATGGCTGTGAAAGTTGGACCATATGAAAGGCTGAGCACCAAAGAATTGAGGCCTTTGAACTATGGTGCTGGAGAAGACTCCTGTGAGTCCCTTGGACTGCAAGGTGGTCAAACCGGTCAGTCCTAGAGGAGATCAACCCTGACTGCTCTTTAGAAGGCCAGATCCTGAAGATGAAGCTCAAATACTTTGGCCACCTAATGAGAAGGAAGGACTCACTGGAGAAGAGCCTCATGCTGGGAAAGATTGAAGGCAAAAGAAGAAGGGGATGACAGAGAATGAGATGGCTGGATGGAGTCACCGAAGCAGTAGGCATGAGCTTAAATGGATTCCAGAGGACATTACAGGACAGGAAGGCCTGGAGGAACGTTGTCCATAGGGTCGCGATGGGTCGGACACAGGGGTGGTTTTCTCACCCCGTTCCAACCGGTTCGGTTGGAACGGGGCCGGCAGCATCCTCGTGCATGCACGCAGTGCACGCATGCGTACTAGTGTCTGTGTGATGCTCCAGCTGCTCCTGGAGGATCGCGCAGGCGCTGTATGCATCCTGCGCATGTGTGGAAGCGCAGAACTCATCAAAAACGGGTAAGGAGCGCAGGCGGGCAGGTGGGCCCTTCGCCGTTCCCGGAAGTTACTTACTTCCGGGTTCGCCGATGAACTGGTTCGCGGGGACCGCCGCGAACCGGTTGAAATCCACCTCTGCTCGGACATGACTTCGCAACTAACAACAACAACATGTGCCAGTTTTAAATATCTACTGTGTTTCCAGCAGCTTGTTCAAACTTCTTACCCTTTGTGCCTCCCTCCATGCCCATAAATGTGCCCCAAATGGCACTGTTTATGTCAGGATGCAGAAAAAATACTCAGGTGACATCTGGCAAACTGAATGGGAGAAGATTAAAATAGTATTTGCCATACACACCTCTTGCGACCGCCCTGAAAATACATTCAGTTTTTGAAGATACGCTTGGACTTCAGATCTCATCATTCCCACCCAGCTTAGCCTATTGAAGAAATCTGGTCTACATATGGTGAGAACAGCAACTACCTGGTGTCCATACTACAGTCCTAATACCACCCTAGTGGTGTTAAGGAATATATCTGCGGTCTTTTTGCAATACTATGCTTTAGTGTCCCTCCCTCAAGACATCATTAGATTTTCCAAACTCTTTTTCATGAAATTTAATTGTAAAAAGTAAATTGTTTGCACAGAATATGATGCGTCTGTTGCCAAAGAGATTCAGTCTCTCCAGTTTGTTCAAAGCAACATTGAAACAATCCATATGTAAAGTATTCATCAGCTGACAAGCTATTGCCATTTTTAATCTAACACAGTCACAATACTGGTGCTTTCATACAATAAAGATTGGGAAGGACACCTAACAGGTTATTTTTTTTAGAGATGGACCAGAGGTGGGTTCCTACCAGTTTGCACCTATTCGGTAGAACCGGTTCGTCAAATCTACCGAACCGGTTAGAAGAGGTTCCACCAGTGGACCCGGAAAGCAGGACACACCTACAGAAGAGGTTCCAAAAATTTTTGAAACCCACCACTGGTCCTTGGATATGATTATTCTACACTATCATGCTCATATTTATAAAACTCAGGGCCTCTGTGAAAGGTAAGGATGACTACTGCGTTTGTGGTGCAATCAGAACATTGCGTGTGTTGAAGTTGTTTTAACGCAAACCAAAGGTGCCTTTTAAAAAACAAGTTTACATCATATTCTTATGCATGCCAGTGCTGTGTGTGAGGTAATTTAAGGTGGTTCTGACAAGTGTCGTCGGCATCTTCATATCCGGTCACATGGGTGGCAAGCCACTCCCACAAAGGAGGCCACACCCACAGAGTAGGTTCGAACAATTTTTGAAATCCACCACTGAGATGGACTATTTGAAAAGCATTTTGCTTTCAATTAACCAAGCCTGCATTCTTCACTTCAACTGCAATTTAATACTTGTAGCTAATAAGGTTACTAGCAAGCTTCATCAGGCCTTTATTTTAGCCAGGTTGGATGCTTTGCCCACTTTTTAGATTTTAATCTTATTCCTATGCACCTTCACTTAGGTCCATGTAATAATGGCCCAATAGAAATTCTAAGCCATATTGTTTCCTATAGAGGGAACTTTGGAGCGAATCTTGCATATCTCGTCGTGAAGAAATGTTGAGGTAGGAAGTGTGATTTCTATTTAATGTTTCTTCTTTCGGACTAGAAAAAAATAATCTCCCAAATAACTCAGTTTTGTTCTACCATTGCTTAGTTTTACAATGTCTTCTAATAGTATTTCATTTGGGTTTATTTTAGTATGTTCATTCTTAATTATTTTTTAGGTTCTGATACACTTACTGTTTTTTGGTTATGCACATTTATAGAATTGCTGTGTTGCTAGATAATTCGTTTGTGTCTGGCTTTAGGACTGGAATACGTTTGCCTTGGTTTGAGCATGCTCGCTTATATATTTATTTAAATTTGGAAGGCGCTGCCCTCCTAGGCGACTGTTAGTGATTTACGTTCAAGGACAAGAAGCAATAAAATAGAATAAAGAACCAAATGCAACCTGGAAAAAATGCAACACCTCAGAGAAGATGCATTGCCTAACTCTAACCAGGGGTGGGCTGCTAAGGGTCTGCCCAGTTCGGGAGAACCCAGAGCTAATGTTATGGTTGGTTTGGAAAACCTCCAAATTCCACCCCTGACTGGCCCCACCCAACACGCCCCACCACGTCCCTCCCATGATTCTCCACGTGGCCCGTTTTGGATGTGAGGTGAGTGCAGGGCCCACATGGAGGCTCAGGAAAGGGAAAAACCAGGCCTCTGGAGCCTGGGGGAAGCAGTTTTTGCCTTCCCCAGAGACTCGAGGAAAGCCTCCGGAGCCTGGGGAAGGCGAACCCCCCCCCCGCTGCTGTGGTGACTAGGCCACGCCCACCATGGCCACACCCACCCAGCAACAAAGCAGAGAACCCATTGCTAACATTTTTGAAGTCCACCACTGACCCTAACAGATGATCTTCAAGGGCAGCCCTATCTAGAACCTATTGCAGTATCCGTTTGGATTCCACCTTTCTGTCCCATTAGTCCAGTGGTGGGATTCAAATAATTTAACAACCAGTTCTCTGTCCTGATGACCATCTGGGTAGGCGCGGATCAGTAGTCATGTGCCTGGGTGGGTGTGGCCAACTCAATGTCACTCCCATCGATGGGCACTTCGCCTTAGCTGTTACAATGTAACAAGGGTTAACTGGAGAGGCAGTTTCTGTAAGCAGGGCAATAAAGATTAGACTAGAAACAACACCAGAATGTTTTCTTCCTGCCTTCCTTACAGGATTAGCTCTGTAAAGTGGGGGGGGGGGACGGACAAAATGAGATTTCTTCCAACAGCCGGTTCTTCAAACTGCTTAGAAAGTTAAGAACTGGTTCTCCCGAATAGGTGCGAACTGGCTGAATCCCACCACTGCGTTCCCTTTCCCAATGCTCTTGTTTATCATGGTTTGATGATACACAGGAGACCCAATGCAGTTTCAATCATGTAGGCAGGGAGGAGTCACTCTTGCATGCGGTCAGGCTTAAAAACCACATAAAAAGAACCACTCCCATTAAAAAAAAGCTTATGTCCCAAATAAGCATTTTTTTCCTTCTGTATGTTTCTTTAACATCCAATCCCCAAGCTGCTCTGGAAGATCAGGGAACTCTAGAAAAATGCCACATAGTTGTTGCAAAAGAAATCTAGACATGAGATCTTGCTTTCCTTTCATCAAAGGGGCCTAACAATTGAGGCGGGGGATGAATTTGATAAAATAAATAAAAAAATAAGAACCAGTACTTTCTTCTACAGAAAACCAGCCCAGTATCCAACCCCTCATCAACAATGTATACGATTTGGTCCATGTTATAGGATGTTTTATACCTGCATATCAGTGGTGGGTTTCAAAAATTATTTGAACCTACTCCGTGGGTATGGCCCACTTTGTGGGAG